>NC_081414.1:802613068-802913068 GCF_030272615.1 Cryptomeria japonica | reverse complement strand
GATAGGAAAGAGTGAGATATAGAAGTTGTGTATTTTTTTGTAATTTTCCCTTGAGTATTTTATTTTTTATGATTTTTGGAAGTGACTGCATCTTGAAAATTTGGTACCTGTTCGTGCGCTGGGCATAACTTGCATCAAAATAATAAAAAATGCAATTTTTTTAAAAAGTGTATAGAATCTAGTGTAGAACAATAATATATAATTTATTTTGAATTTGGTCAAGTATATCAAAAGTTATTAAAAAAACGGTAGACATATGTCTGTGAGGACTGTCAAGGCACTGATAAAGAAAATTAAAGTTTACTATGCTAATGTTGTCCAAAACTAGAAAAATTTATATGGTCAGAAAATTAAGAAGATGTGTGAGATTATGGTGGTAATTTTAGAGATACCCACTTGATCATTTGTAAACCTGATGACAATGAAGTCAAGAAATCATGGTGGAGGATGAAAAAATGTGTAAAGGAACAAAAAAGGGGGGAAAATGGGCTTGCAAGCCTTAGGGTCATTTTCCAACCCTCTTACAAAGCCAAAACTCGCACGGGTTTTGAAAAACCAAAAGTACTATTCGCAGTTCTAAATAACATGTACGGGTTATGTAAAACTAGAATTTTTTTTTTTTGTTTCACAAAACCCGTACGGGTTATGAAGAACTAAAAACATTTTTTTTGGTTTCACAAAACCAGTACGGGTTATGAAGACATAATAATGTATACTTGTAAACTTAGCATTTACTACACATGTTTTAGACATACCTAGATAATATGTGTTTATGTATGTATATATGCATATCTATAGTTATATATACATATATTTATATAGATATATGTATATATGTTTGTATACATGCATGTATCTCTTCTTTTCATCTCTCTCTCATCTTACTTCCCCCATCATTGTCTTTGTCTATTATCTTCCTTGAGTTCTATCTCATCTCTTTCCCCCTCACACTTCTCTCTTTTTCGATTCTCTCACCCTTTTCTCCCTCCCTCTCTCTCTCTCACATTATCCTATCCCATTCTCACCCTCTCCCCCTTCTCTCTCTTTCTCTCCCCCTCCCTCTCCCTCTCCCTCCCCCTTTCGTTATCTTAAATCTCTCTTTCTCTCCCTCTCTCTCTCTCTCCTATACTCTCTCTCTCCCTCTCCCTCTCTTTATCTTGTTCTCCCCATCTCCGCCCTCCCTCTCCCTCTCGCTCTCCTCCAATTTCTCCTCTCTCCCTCCCCCTCTCCTTATCCTAATCTCTCTCTCTCTCTCTCTCTCTCTCTCTCTCTCTCTCTCTCTCTCCCTCTCCTTTTTCCAATCTCCCTCTCTCCCTGATGGGTTGGTGCTTGGGATAGACTAGTCTAGTCTATGCTCTTGGATCCTTTCCTTGGATCACTCGGTGTTCTCCTCACACCCTAAGGTCTCTAGGACTTCCTTTGCTTGAGGAATCCCTTGACCTTGCCCAATCCACCCACCAATGAGTTGCTATGCTGCTCCTAAGGTCTCACCTACTCATGAGACTCAAAATCCCTTACTATGGCTAATAAGGGCTATGCTTGTTCTACACCTTCCAAGATCTTAGCAAGGTTAAATCAGGTCTTAAACCATGTTTTACATCCATCCAAGTGCCCCCAAGCAGTTGCTACCTTCATCCTTTCTACCGATTTCACTGTTTTGTGTTTTTACTTACAAAACAGGGCTACAAGGATTAGGACCAATTAGGCCTCCTACCCGGTCCTTTAGGGCTTTCTCTCACAAACGATGCATACAAAACCCAAACTCCCAAAATAGACTACCATTCAATTGGCAAGGGCTCAAGGATTTTCTAGGTTTTGGGCCTCCAAATGGCCGTACAGTGCCTTGGGTGAATTTTGGGGTTTTTAAGGGTTTTGTGAGGGTTTTGTGGTCTGCTTGGGTCACAGTGAGTGTTTTGTGTTTTAGCCACTTTTTTTGGATTGGTGGAGGCTCCTCCTTCACACCAATGATGCTTCAAACACTCCTCTACACCTCCTCCAAAGGGTGTACTTTCCTCTATCCAACCTTGCTCTCCAAGACCTCTGCAACTTAACCTCTCCTAGCCGGGCACTATTCAGTCTCGCCTAGGATTGGGTCTCTTGATGGCCTCCCTGCATTTTCAAGGGCCCTACTTGTATTGCAGTATGGTACAAGGTCTTCACTCTCATTCCCCATGGTTTCATGGTGGTTCCACAACGGGGAACGGAGTTATGCAGCCATTTACACAATCCTGTCCAAAACTGGACAATAAGAAGACAATTTACAAACTATTTACAAACACACTCAATCTGCAAATAAAAACCTAAACTAATTGCTTGAAATGAAATTATTTACACCATGAAAGACATTCCACACATTTTTGGACTTATCTCAATCCATTAACTTGCTTGGTTGCTTCATTCGAACTGACTGGTAACCGTTTTACAGTCTTAGTCTGGTCTTTTTGCTAGGGCCATACAATGTTTGACATACAACCCATTAATTTAGGGTTTGAAAATACTTATACTACCCATACCTCGGTTGGTGTGCCAAAATTAGGGCTCTCCATGCACAACAAGGGTCTATGACCATTTTGGGTGGAAAAGTTGCTTGACAACTTTTAAAAGTTGTCATGCAACTTTTGCATCTTTTGAGCAACTTTGCCATTGTTTCTTTTCATGACTCCTAAGCCTATTTTGGGCTATCCTAAGGAAATCAACATGCCAATAAGGCCTAACACACATTCCAGGCACACTCAACCTCTCCTGCACAATAAATCACAACAAAACACTAAGGACCTAAAACTAGGACCTAGTCTAGCACACATGAGCTCATGGCTCTTATTCATGTACAATGGCTTCTAAAGAAGCATAACACCAACAAAAAAAAGAAAGAGAAAGAGTTTGGAAGGGTGCTCCTGCACCATACTCCCCCTCTGCACACAACTAAGAAATAGAAGAAGAGATGAGAGCCGGGTCTATTCCAAGTGTCTTGAACCTGCTCTCCTCCACCCATGTAGCTTCAGATACTGGTTGATCTGCCCATTTCACTAAGTGCTCCATGTAGACCTGGTGTCGAGTAGAATTCTTCACCCTTGATTCCAAGATCTCCTTTGCTTTAGGCTTCTTCACTTGAGGTAAGGTATTTACATTCAAGTCTTGTAATACCTTGGCTTGGTTCTCAGTCTGCCCTGCTATCTCTCCCTTGTACATTACCAGATTAGCAACATTAAAGACTGGTGAAATGGCTAAGTTTGAAGGTAAATCAACCTTATAGGCATTCTCATCATATTTTGCTAGAATTTGACAAGGTCCTACTCTCTTCATCTGCAATTTGGTAGGCTTACCACTTTGCATCCTGGCTTTGCTCAAATGTACCATCACATAGTCACCCACCTTGAACTGAACTTCTCTCCTTCTCTCATCCACTTTGGCCTTCAGTTTTTGAGTGGATTCAAGGATGGCCTTCTTAACTTGCTCTTGAACTTCCTTGATGGTTTGAGTGAAGTCCTCTGCTTGACCACTCTTCATCTCCAAAGTACTAAGGTCTCTCAACTCACATACTCCCCTTGGATGTCTGCCATACACAACCTCAAAAGGGCTTCTACCACTGGTCCTATTCACACTGTCATTATATGCATACTCTGCTTGAGGAATGATTAGGTCCCATGTCTGACCATATTCCTTAGTTAGACACCTCAACAAATTGCCTAACACCTTGTTGATGACTTCAGTTTGACCATCTGTTTGTGGATGGTAAGCTGAGCTAAATGACAAGTTAGTTCCTAGTCTCCTCCATAATGTCTGCCAAAAATGACCCATGAACTTGTTGTCCCTGTCTGAAATAATGCTTAAAGGGAGTCCATGAATCCTAACAATCTCTTTGAAGAAGAGATGTGCAACATAGCTAGCATCATGTGTAGTCTTACATGGTATGAAATGACTCATCTTGGAAAACCTATCTACTACTACATAGATGCTGTCCATACCTATTTTAGTCTTGGGAAGTCCTACTACAAAGTCCATGCTTAGACATTCGCAAGGTCTGTTAGGGACCGGTAATGGTTGATAAAGACCGGCATTGCTTGATCCTCCTTTTGCTCTTTGACACACTCCACATTGCTCTACATACCTCTTTACATCTCTTGGCAACTTTGGCCAATAGTAGTACCTCTGTACTAAATCCAAGGTTTTGTTGACTCCAAAGTGTCCACTTAAACTACCATTATGTTTTTCTTGGATGAGGTTCTCCCTCATGGATCCTCTAGGTACACACAACTGGTTACCCTTGAACAAGAGACCATTTTGGAGAGTGTAATCTGCATACTCACCATGGAAATGGTTCTCAAACTCTTTGCAAACCTTGTAAGCTGATGAGAAGTCTTCATCTCCTTCATAGAGGTCTTTGAAACCTTCTATGCCTATGCTCTACAACTGTAGTTCTTGAACTGCCAACAACTTCCTGCTTAAGGCATCTGCCACCTTATTAAGTTGCCCCTTCTTATGCTTGATGGTGAAGGTGAAGGATTGGAGGTATTCCATCCATTTCAGATGTCTATTGCTGAGCTTCTCTTGAGTGTTAATGTAACTCAATGCCTGGTTGTCTGTGAACACTACAAATTCCTTTGGGAGTAGGTAATGCCTCCATTTCTTTAGTGACTGCACTAATGCATACAACTCTAGGTCATAGGCTGAGTACTTCTTCTTTGCTTCATTAAGCTTCTCACTGAAAAATGCCACAGGTCTTCCCTCTTGACTCAACACACCACCTACTGCAATTCCACTTGCATCACACTCCAAAGTGAATAACTTATCAAACGTAGGTAGGAGAAGGATAGGTTTTGTGGCTACTTCCTATTTCAACAATTGAAATGCTTTGTCAGCCTGCTTGGTCCATTTAAACTAAGTTTTAAGGCCTCCTTTGATGGTGTCAAGGACTGGTGCACATATGCCACTGAAGTTCCTCACAAACTTCCTATAGAATTGAGCTAATCCATGGAAACTTCTAACCTCAGTCCCTATTTTAGGTGCAAGCCAATTTAAGATTGCCTCCACTTTGCTTGGATCCATCTTCAAGGTTCCTTTAGACACCACAAATCCTAAGTAGACCAACTCTTGCTTCAAGAAGTCACACTTCTCTAGGTTGATGGATAGCTTCTCCTCATGCAACCTTTCTAAGACTAACCTCAAATGCTCAAGGTGCTCCTCTTTGGTTCTGCTATAGATGAGAATGTCATCTAGGCACACTACCACAAATCTGCCTGTGAAATCCTTCAACACTTCATTCATCAACCTCATGAAGGTTCTTGGAGCATTGGTGAGTCCAAATGGCATCACAAACCATTCATACAATCCTTCTATGGTTTTAAAAGCAGTCTTCCACTCATCACCCTCCTTAATTCTTATTTGGTGATAACCACTTTTAAGGTCTAGCTTGGTGAAATATATAGCCCCTCCTAAACAGTCCATTAGATCCTCTATTCTAGGAATAGGAAACCTATACTTTATGGTAATCCTATTGATTTCTCTAGAGTCAGTGCAAAGTCTCCACTTACCTCCTTTTCTTGATGCTAGCACTACTGGGACTGCACATGGGCTAATGCTCTTCTTAATCATTCCTTGTTCCAATAACTCCTGCACTTGCCTTGCTACCTCCTTATTCTGATCAGGTGTAAGCTTATATGGAGCCTTGTTAGGTAAGGATGCACCAGGAACAAAGTCTATTTGATGGCTTATAGACCTTCTTGGTGGGAGTGTTGCAGGTGTTCCATCACTCACTATGTCTTTATACTCTTGCAACATGTGCTTCACCTCCTTGGGTATCTCTACCTGCAATTTGTCTTCTTCCTCCTTTGGCTTCACAAAGATGGCACACTTCACTATCTCCTCCTCATGTAGCAAGTTTAAAAACTCTTTACCAGTAGCCAATAAAACACTAGGTGTTCTTGAAGTTCCCTCTTCATTCTCTGTCAAAGACTGAATCTTGAAGGTCTTGCTGTCCTTCTTAAAGGAAATGGAGTTCTCCTCTCCATCATAGATCACCTTCATATCAAATTGCCAGGGTCTTCCTAGCAGTAAGTGACATGCATCCATAGGTAACACATCACAAAGGATCTTATCCTTGTATCCTCCAATAGAAAACTCTACCCAAGTCTGCTCATTGACTAGCACACTCTGCTCATGATTCAACCATGTCACCTTGTATGGGTTAGTGTGGGGTATCCTTGTGAGTTTCAACTTCTTGATTGCCTCTTCTAATATGATATTGTCAGTTGAGCCTGAATCAACTATCACCTTGCAAACTTTACCAAGAATCTTGCACCTCACCCTAAACAATGCTCTCCTATGCTTAGGTTCATTCTTCTCTGGCTGTCTTATTAAGACCCTATTGAACATCAGATTTTCTCCAATCTCTGATTCAATATGGTCCACCTTAGGTGTCTTGCTTCTTGAAGAGTCTTCATGTGCATATGTAACCCTCTTTCCACTGTTTGATGATGTAGGCTTGTCAAGGCATCTATATGCCGGGTGTCCCAATTGACCACAATTGTAACACTTCATTGTTGCAAAATAGGAGTTACCTCTGCCAGTACCTCTACCCCTATTTGGACCACCTTGTGCACCTCTTCCTCTAGAATTTTCTCCTCTAAGATTTGCTTCACTGCCATGCTTAGTCAACTTGGTTTCTCCTCGGTTCCTTGGCTCATTTGCCTTGCTTTGGTAACCACCTTGGTGATTCACTTGATCTCTACCTTTGCCTCTACCCCTATTATTGGAGTCTCCTTTCCTTTTGTTCCTCTCTTATACCTTGGTAGCAAGTTGATGACATTTTTGGACAGTAGTAGGAGTCCATAGGCTTATCTCCTCTTGAATGTTCCACTTTAGGCCGCTTAGATACCTAGCCACCTTAATAGATTCATCTTCTTGGACTTTGGACCTAAGACATAGCTTTTGAAACTCTTCTATGCAGGAGGTGTCTTTAATCCTTGTCTCTTCTTATGAAGTTGGACTTCATAATCCTCTGGTAAGTAGTTCTCCTTAATCTTACTCACCATAGCTTTCCAATTTGCAATAGGTAGCTTTCCCATACTATCTCTTTCTTCTTGCAGGTACTTCCACCATGTCAAAGCTGCTCCCCTTAATCTTGATTTGGTAACTTTAACCTTTTGAGCCTCTGTCACTCCATCACACTCAAAGTGGTTTTCCATGCCATCAATCCATTCCATAACAGTGTCAATGTCCATTCTTCCACTGAAATGTGGCAATCCTTCAAAGGCTTTGGTGTTCAAGGCCTTAATAGCCTTCACAAAAGGTTCTTCATTGAGTAAGGGATCTGGTTCAGGGATAATGCCATCTATGTCTATAGTCTTCTTGCCTTTACCCTTGGTGTCTTCATCCCAAGGTCCTTGTGTCCTCTAATCCACCACTTCCTACAATTTATCCCTTTTCTCACTCATAGCTTCTTCAAGGAGTCTATTCTTCTCCTTCTGTTCTTCCACCTCTCTATCCAGTTCTGCATTAGTGACCATTCTGCTCTCCCCTACTGATTCACCAGTATATAGAGACATACACAGTCCAACAAGTCTTTTAACTTGGCTCTGATACCAATCTGATGGGTTGGTGCTTGGGATAGACTAGTCTAGTCTATACTCTTGGATCCTTTCCTTGGATCACCTAGTGTTCTCCTCACACCCTAGGGTCTCTAGGACTTCCTTTGCTTGAGGAATCCCTTGACCTTGCCCAATCCACCCACCAATGAGTTGCTATGTTGCTCCTAAGGTCTCACCTACTCATGAGACTCAAAATCCCTTACTATGGCTAATAAGGGCTATGCTTGTTCTACACCTTCTAGGATCTTAGCAAGGTTAAATCAAGTCTTAAACCATGTTTTACATCCCTCCATGTGCCCCCAAGAAGTTGCTACCTTCATCCTTTCTACCGATTTCACTGTTTTGTGTTTTTACTTACAAAACAGGGCTACAAGGATTAGGACCAATTAGGCCTCCTACCCGGTCCTTTAGGGATTTCTCTCACAAACGATGCATACACAACCCAAACTCCCAAAATAGACTACCATTCAATTGGCAAGGGCTCAAGGATTTTCTAGGTTTTGGGCCTCCAAATGGCCGTATAGTGCCTTGGGCGAATTTTGGGGTTTTTAAGGGTTTTGTGGTCTACCTGGGTCACAGTGAGTGTTTTGTGTTTTAGCCACTTTGTATGGATTGGTAGAGGCTCCTCCTTCACACCAATGATTCTTCAAAAACTCCTCTACACCTCCTCCAAAGGGTGTACTTTCCTCTATCCAACCTTGCTCTCCAAGACCTCTGCAACTTAACCTCTCCTAGCCGGGCACTATTCAGTCTCGCCTAGGATTGGGTCTCTTGATGGCCTCCCTGCATTTTCAAGGGCCCTGCTTGTGTTGCAATATGGTACAAGGTCTGCACTCTCATTCCCCATGGTTTCATGGTGGTTCCACAATGGGGAATGGAGTTATGCAGCCATTTACGCAATCCTGTCCAAAACTGGATAGCAAGAAGACAATTTACAAACTATTTACAAACACACTCAATCTGCAAATAAACACCTAAACTAGTTTCTTGAAATGAAAGTATTTACACCATGAAAGACATTCCACACAGTTTTGGACGTATCTCAATCCATTAACTTGCTTGGTTGCTTCATTCAAACTGACTGGTAACCGTTTTACAGTCTCAGTCTGGTCTTTTTGCTAGGGTCATACAATGTCTGACATCCAACCCATTAATTTAGGGTTTTCAAATACTTATACTACCCATACCTCGGTCGATGTGCCAAAATTAGGGCTCTCCACGCACAACAAGCATCTATGACCATTTTGGGTGGAAAAGTTGCTTGACAACTTTTAAAAGTTGTCATGCAACTTTTGCATCTTTTGAGCAACTTTGCCATTGTTGATTTTCATGACTCCTAAGCCTATTTTGGGCTATCCTAAGGACATCAACATGCCAATAAGGCCTAACACACATTCTAGCACACTCAACCTCTCCTACACAAGAAATCACAACAAAACACTAAGGACCTAAAACTAGGACCTAGTCTAGCACACATGAGCTCATGGCTCTTATCATGTACAATGCTTCTAAAGGAAGCATAAACACCAACAAAACAAAGAAAGAAGAAAGAGTTTGGAAGGGTGCTCTGCACCACTCCCCCCTCTCTCCCTCTCATTTTTTCCGAATCTCCTCTCTCTCCCTCTCCCCCTCTTCCTTTCTCCCAATCTCCCTCTCCCCCTCTGCCCCTCTCTCCTTTTCCCAATCTCTCTCTCTCCCTCCCCTCTCCCTCTCTCCCAATTTCTCCTCTGTCTCTCCCCCTCTCTCTTCCTCCCCCTCGTCTCTCCTCCCGCCTCCTCTCCTTATCCTATTCTCTCCCTCTTCCTATCTCCTACTCTCTGCTCCTCTCTCTCTCTCTCTCTCTCTCTAGAGCTCTCTCTCTCTCTCTCTCTCTCTCTCTCTCTCTCTTCCCAATCTCCCTCTCTCCCCTCGGTCCCCTTCCGCCTCTCCATTTTCCTAATCTCCCTCCTCTCTCCCCTCTCCCCCTCTCCTTTTCCCATTCTCTCTCTCTCTCTCTCTCTCTCTCTCTCTCTTCCTTTTCCCTCTCTCTCCCCCTCTCCTTTTCCCAATCTCCATCTCTCTCCTCTCCCTCCTCTCTTCATCTCCTTTTCCCAATCTCCCTCTCCCTCTCCCTTCCTCTCTCCCTCTCCCCCTCATCCTTTTCCCAATCTTCCCTCTCCCTCTCCCTTCCTCTCTCCCTCTCCCCCTCTCCTTTTCCCAATCTCCCTCTCTCTCCCTCTCCCCCTCTCCTTTCCCCAATCTCCCTCTCTCTCCATCTCTCTCCCCTCTCCTTTCCCCAGATCTCGCCTCCTCTTCCTCTCTCTCTCCCCCTTCCTTTTCCCAATATCCCTCTCTCTCCCCTCCCTCCCTCCCTCTCTCCCTCTCCCCATCTCCTTTTCCCAATCTCCCTCTCTCTCCCTCTCCCCCTCTCCTTTCCCCTATCTCCCTCTCTCCCTCCCCCTCTCCCTCTCTCCCTCTCTTTTCCCAATCTCCCTCTCTCTCCCTCTCCCTCTCCCTCTCCCTTCTCTCTCCCTCTCCCTCTCTCCTTTTCCCTCCCTCTCTCCCTCTCCCCCTCTCCTTTTCCCAATCTCGCTTTCTCTCAGTCTCCCCTCTCCTTTCCGCAATCTCCCTCTCTCTCCCTCTCCCTCTCCCCCTATCCTTTTCCCAATTTCGCTCTCTCCCTCTCCCTCGCTCTCTCCCTCTCCTTTTCCCAATCTCCCTCTCTCTCCCTCTCTCTCTCTCCCTCTCCTTTTCCCAATCTCCCTCTCTCTCCCCTCCCTCTCCCCCTCTCCCCCCCTCCCCCCTCCCCCTCTCCCTCTCTCTCTCTCTCTCTCTCTCTCTCTCTCATCTCTCTCTCTCTCTCTCTCTCTCTCTCTCTCCCTCTCCCCCCCCTTCCTCTCTCCCTCTCCCCCTCTCATTTTCCCAATATCCCTCTCTCTCCCTCTCCCCCTCTCCTTTCCCCAATATCCCTCTCTCTCCCTCTCTCTCCCCCTCTCCTTTTCCCAATCTTCCTCTCTCCCCCTCTCCTTTTCCCAATATCCCTCTCTCTCCCTCTTTTCCCAATATCCCTCTCTCTCCCTATCCCCCT
Organism: Cryptomeria japonica; assembly: GCF_030272615.1. NCBI lineage: Eukaryota > Viridiplantae > Streptophyta > Pinopsida > Cupressales > Cupressaceae > Cryptomeria > Cryptomeria japonica. The sequence continues at coordinate 802,902,415 of NC_081414.1, read as the reverse complement.
CTCCTTTCCCAAATATCCCTCTCTCTCCCTCTCTCTCTCCCCCCTTCCTTTTCCCAATCTTCCTCTCTCCCCCTCTCCTTTTCCCAATCTCCCTCTCTCTCCCCTCCCTCCCTCTCTCCCTCTCCCTCCCTCCCTCCCTCTCCCCCTCTCCTTTCCCCTCTCCCCTCTCCTCCTCCCCCTCTCCTTCTCTCCCTCTCTCCCTCTCCTTTTCCCAATCTCCATCTCTCTCTCTCCCTCTCCCTCTCCCTTCCTCTCTCTCTCTCCCCCTCTCCTTTTCCCTCCCTCTCCCTCCCTCTCTCCCTCTCTCCCTCTCTCCCTCTCCTTTTCCCAATATACCTCTCTCTCTCTCTCTCTCTCTCTCCCTCTCCCTCTCCCTTCCTCTCTCCCTCTCCCCCTCTCCTTTTCCCTCCCTCTCCCTCCCTCTCTCTGTCTCCCCCCCTCTCCTTTTCCAATCTCACTTTCTCCCCCTCTCCCCCTCTCCTTTCCCCAATCTCCCTCTCTCTCCCTCTCTCCTTTTCCCAATATTGCTCTCTCCCTCTCCCTCCCTCCCTCTCTCCCTCTCCCTCTCTCCCCCCCTCCCTCGCTCCCTCTCTCCCTCCCCCTCCCCCTCCCTCTCTCCCTCTCTCCCTCTCCTTTTCCCAATCTCCCTCTCTCTCCCTCTCCCTCTCTCCTTTTCCTAGTTCTACATAGCCCGTACGAGTAATGTAGAACTAAGGCCAAAACTTATAGTTCTACATAACCCGTATGGGTTATGAGAAATTGTGAATGTTGACATATAAGGTTTCCATAACCCGTATGGGTTATGGGAAAATAGTCCCAACGGTCTAAAAACCAACATTGCAAGTTGTTTGAAGGCCCCACTGCTTTTGCACATGATTTTCTTAGATAATAACAGTCAGATTTTCATATTCTTTTGTCACTTTTTCTTTGGAATGATTGATTTTGAAGTTATTTTATAATTGTTACTTTAGATAATAACAAAATCATGATCAATTGTTGTTTTTTTGCTTTGATCATGATTTATTTGTCTTGTATTTTTTTTTTTTTTGAAGTTATTTTATTATTGTTACTTTAGATTATAACAAAATGATGATCATTTGTTGTTTTTTTTCTATTTGATTGTGGATTGTCATCATGATGTTATGTGTAGGACAATGGGAAAGAATAAGAGAGGAACAAATGAACAAAGAGAGGCAGCAAAGGAAAGACAAAGGGAGTGTATGAAGAGATTACGTGAAGGTACGTCATCTAATGCACCTAATGAAAGTGATGAACATTCGATAATTGAAATTGATATGATTAATGCACCAAATCAAAATGATCAACATACACCAATTCAAATACATATGATGAATGCACCTAATGAATGCAATGAACATACACCATTTGAAAATGATTCGGTGAATGCACATGTTAATGAAATTGAAGAAGATATACCATTTGAATTTGATGTGATCAATTCACATAATGCACCTAATGAAAATGAAGAGCATGCACCAATCTTAACACCTCTAAGAATAATTCGTAGAAAACCAAAGTTCCTAATAGATATTGATGAAAATATTGTGAAGCCAATGCATGATAAAATTTCCGAAAGAACTTGTAGAAGAACGATTAGAAGTGTGAGATTTTGCCAAGATCAAGAGGCAATGGAAAGCACAAATAAGAGAGACAAAATATATGATAGAAATAAACTGTATTCTATTAAGATGCAAAATATGATCAACTAGATCATTACAAGATATAGATTGATTGCCCGTACAAACAATGTAGATGAGCCTACTTATATAGGCAAGGCTAGGGATATGTGAGCACACAAACATGACATATGGCTCAATAAGAAATAAGGGTAGGTAGGAAATAGGTGTGGGTAGGTAGGAGAAATAATATAATATTCCACATGAGGTGGAATTTAACAACAAGATAAGATCAACACCATAAAAGGTGGAAATTATCCCACACACACTATCCCAATGTGGCACAAACACCCAAGTGTCTCATACCCAAACTACTATTAAATGCATGTACCTAAGTAAACTTAAGTAAGGTGTAATAATATCCAAGATGAATAATTATTTACACCAACACCCCCCTTAAGTGCAACTTAGGGGAATGCACTTAAGTCTACAATGCAACTAAGCAATGCAAGATGGGTCCTGACTATGAGGCCATGTTAGGTACCCATGTACAAATTCAAATGCAATCTCCCATAAATGGAGGAAGAGAGAAAAACCACATGGGAAAAAACTCCCCCCAAAAGAGAGATTATGAAAGCACACAATGCTCCCAATGATGAATCTCCTGCAAAGATGGTCCAATGATGATGACCAAAATACCTCCCCATAAGGAAGAAAGAGAGCCAATGCTGATACATGGACCAACTCTGATACCATGTGAGATTTTGCCAAGATCTAGAGGCAATGGAAAACACAAATAAGAGAGACAAAATATATGATATGAATAAACTGTATTCTATCAAGATGCAAAATATGATCAACTGGATCATTACAAGATATTGATTGATTGCCCGTACAAACAATGTAGATGAGCCTACTTATATAGGCAAGGCTATATGGATATGTGAGCACACAAACATGACATGTGGCTCAATAAGAAACAAGGGTAGGTAGGAAATAAGTGTGGGTAGGTAGGAGAAATAATATAATAGTCCACATGAGGTGGATCACCCACTGAATGTGGAGTGTAACAACAATATCAACACCATAAAAGGTGAAAATTCTCCTACACACACTATCCCAATGTGGCACAAACACCCAAGTGTCTCATACCCAAACTACTATGAAATGCATGTACCTAAGTAAACTTAAGTAAAGTGTAATAATATCCAAGATGAATAATTATTTACACCAACACCCCCCCTTAAGTGCAACTTAGGGGAATGCACTAAAGTCTACAATGCAACTAAGCAATGCAAGATGGGTCCCAGATACGAGGCCATGTTAGGTACCCATGTACAAATGCAAATGCAATCTCCCATAAATGAGGAAAGAGAGTAAAACCAAATGGGAAAAAACCCTCCCCCAAAAGAGAGATGATGAAAGCACACAATGCTCTGAATGATGAATGAGAAGAACAAAATTGTCCCCCCCATAAGAGAGAAGAAGAGACCATGAAGCCCCCCCTCAATGTTGAATCTCCTGCAAAGATGGTCCAATGATGATGAACAAAATACCTCCCCATAAGGAAGAAAGAGAGCCAATGCTACACCAATAATGTCAAAGTGTGACAAAACCAGGTACCAAGTTGATGACGATGAATCACTCACTGCAACAAAATGAAGATCATGCATTGAGAGAACCTACTGTGAGCATCATCTGGATACTCAGAAATAGTAGAAATATTGGTACAATCCAAGTCTCACGGGAGCCATGCACAAATGTGTACAATCTAAGTCTCAACTGGAGCCATGCACCAAGTCTCACAAGATATTCCTAATCTACATGTACAAGAGGATTACATCAAATAGTCAACAATGACAAGATACAAAGAGGTGTGACACTTTATGATAGTGCGAGTACAACATTACTCAAGAAAGAGCATACATCATGATAAAATATTCAAATGTGGAAACATGAAAATGATGCCACCAACAAAGAAGCCTTGTAGAATACTACAGATGAAGATGCCTCCAAATGGAATTTCACCAAGAGATATAAATGAATAACTGACCCCCCATAAAAAGATCATGTTGGCACTTGCAAATAATGACAAAGTGGACTTCTGATTTCAACTTTACAACTTCTCAAAATGAGATATAAGAGACTTCAACAAATACTGCTAGTGATCTAAACTGAGATCCAAGAAAAATACAAGTACAAAATAGGCCAAAAAAATGACCAAATACTGAAAGTACAATTTCTACTCAAAATCATTGCAAATAAATGTCAGATTATGAAAGTAGACAAAAAATTATGCACTTTTAAAAAAAATGGCACCTGAAAAGGATTCCATATGAGCCCAAATGAAACCTCCAAAGTTGTAAAAATTAGGATTTCACGATTTCCGAAAAACCTGTATCCAAAAATGAAAAAAATCCTGCACCATTGTATAGATCACGAAATTCTACCCCAAAACAAAAAACATTGCTCGAAAGAATGAGTCCGGATGAGTGAGATATCACTATTTGAAAATTGCCTGCAAAATTATAATTTCTAGAAAATTTCCATCGCAGCTTCAAACTTCAAATGTCTCTAGATTTGGCCTCTGAAGTCTGATTTGGATGAAGCAAAAGGAAAAATTGACTTTCTTGGACCTCCTCAATCCAATGATGAGCTCAGATTTGACCTAACAAGCTCCAATAAAAACCTACAATAGAAAACTCCAAAATGCAAACCCCAAATAGCATCAAATTTCTCTTAATTAGCAAACCAATGACACTCTAATGGCTCTGATACCATGTGAGACATGGACCAGCTCTGATACCATGTGAGATTTTGCCAAGATCAAGAGGCAATGGAAAGCACAAATAAGAGAGACAAAATATATGATAGAAATAAACTGTATTCTATCAAGATGCAAAATATGATCAACTGGATCATTACAAGATATAGATTGATTGCCCGTACAAATAATGTAGATGAGCCTACTTATATAGGCAAGACTAGGGATATGTGAGCACACAAACATGAAATGTGTCTCAATAAGAAACAAGGGTAGGTAGGAAATAGGTGTGGGTAGGTAGGAGAAATAATATAATATTCCACATGAGGTGGAATGTAACAACAAGATAAGATCAACAACATAAAAGGTGGAAATTATCCCACACACATTATCCCAATGTGACACAAACACCCAAGTGGCTCATACCCAAACTACTATTAAATGCATGTACCTAAGTAAACTTAAGTAAGGTGTAATAATATCCAAGATGAATAATTATTTACACCAACAAGAAGAATTTGGAATAACTATTCTAAAAACTTAAATCAAAGTGGAAGATGCCAATTAGTTGTTGAAATGATTAAAAATCTGAAATTTAGAGAGACAATGAAAATTTTGGGGTTAAGAACATCCGAAAATAATAGTGAAAGAAGCATTGTGAGAAAAAATTTTGATGCATACCAAGCCATTGGTTTGAAATCACGCACTAAAGATTCTAATGTTACTCATTGTGTCCTCACATCAACCATAATGGAAAAGGAAATGGAAAAATCTCGTTTAATAAACAAAACAAGAAAGTCATTAAGGATAAGTAGAACCACATTACACTATGCCTTAGAGAGGCGAGAGAAAATCAAGGATCCTAACAATAATTCTCTTTGGGCATTCTCGGGTAGACTCCCATGCAAGGACAAGGTTGTTGTTGATGCACTAAGAGTGTTAATTGAGAAATATTGGCATGCCAACACAAGGGTTTCACCCAACCAAAGAGATGTTGTTAAAAGGCGAATTGGAATTAGTAATTGTGAGCCACATCCAAAACACTATTTAGATACAACTCAAACACAATTTTATGAAAGGTTTTTTCAAAGCTTTCCTCATATTAAAATTAGTCAAAGATTTTTTGAGATGACAAAACCATTTTATGTTAAGATTAATCATGCACATACTACATGTTGAATTTTCCATGCATTATGATATTTATCGCTATATCTGTTGTACTTTGCACACTAACGATGTTTTGCAGGAATGTGGTCTACAAGCACCTCCTAAGTCACCGAGAGAATTTATTTCAAGTGTAATATGTAGACGAGATGGCTGGTGCATTTACTATAAGATGATGTGTTTGAGAGGTTTTTGTCTTACATGTGGCGGTTTGCAATAGTTGCATAGATGCCTACATCTGGATAGCACACATGAAATTGGTAAGGAACTAGTTTCTATTGGAAAATATAAGTCAGTCACATATGGTGTTAAAGATGGAAAAGAATTAAAGAGGTGTGAGTTAGTGAAAAGGGATATATGCGTTGTTGATTTTATGAAGATGTTTCAAGAGAAACTAGTATATGAGTACATAGGTCACACACATAGATCTAGGAGGTTAGATGATAAATTCAAGTTGTGTAAGGACACTTTCCCCCTCGGCACTATTGTCTCTGTCGTTGATTTTGCTAAGAATTATACACTAAAGCTGCAAAATGAAGTACAATCTATGTATTACCACTCTACACAAGTTACAATTTTTGTATACATAGTATTCATGCATGCACATGATAGCACTAAGGAGGACATAAAGATTATAAGAGAATATCACTACTATATCAGTGATGATTGTACTCATTCCTTAGAGTTTGTGCAAGGATGCTTTACAGTCTTCTATGATAGTTTAAGGGAAAGAGATATAAGATACTACCAACACTTAATATGGTTAGACAATTGCACCGCACAATTCAAGAATGCAAGGATGTTCTACTGGTTGACTAGGATGCATGTGACAACTGGTGTGCAAAATTTTTGGTGCAGGAGAATGTGTGAAAAGAGCTCTTACCAGAGAGGAATTGAAGTACGAAGGTGGTGCAATGTTAATAGATGCAAAAACAATTGTGCAATGGTGTAGCTCTACAATGGGACCAGGTAATGCAGGTAAGTCTATGATTTCTAGATATTTTTGGTTAATAAGTGAGTCTAACATTGAAAACTATCTAGATTGTTGTACACTTACTGGATCAAGTGACATGCATTCATTTAGAAGTTCAAATGCAACATCACTAGTTATTTATACTAGACATATTGCATGCTTTTTCTCTTCGTGTATGCATTTTTTGTGGGATGAATGTAAATCAAAAGAGTGGGTTGACCAATGGTCTTGTAGACCTTTGCAAACCCTAGATACATATCAACTTCCTAGAGCACTACAAATGAACCAGATTGAAGCATCAGTGGATTTTGACCATGTATCAGACATAGTTGAACTAGGTAAAGGGTTGCAATTTGCCACAATTTTAAGCTTAATTTATTAGTATTAACTTATGCTGATTTTGGTATTAACTTATATCCTTCTACTAAATGCAGGTCATGTATATGCAGTTATTGCGGATGAGAACAACGAAGAAGGAACAAATTATTTTTTGTGTCATTTTATTGAGGCCAAAAAGAAATTGACTTCTATAGTGGTTGATGGAGAGGGTATTGAGTACCCAATAGGATCCATTGTTGTGACAGGGACATGGCTTAGAAGTTACCATTGTTGTGTTGAGTTGTATTGAGACCTCTTAAACTCATTTATTTAGCAGTCGTTGTATTGATTTTGGCATTATCCTTCTATAAAATGCAGGTACCCTATCAAAAATTCTAATGCCTGGTTGTTTGAGGACTTTGAGACACATAGACATATTCTTCATTACTCAAACCTTCTTGTTGCAACAAATATTCATTTGATTAAATATTGTGGTAGACCTCTTAACAAGGATTTGTGGAAAGTTCGTGAATCAGATCACGAGGCAATACTTGACACTAAGGGTTAGAGCTGATCCAGAAGGTTCACTTGATTGATTTTGGGCCATCTAGAAGAATAATTCTACAATATGGTAGAATAATTTTGATAATTTTGTATATCTTTTGCGAAACTTTGTAACTTCAGTTTTTTTGGATGTGCTCTACATGCATATGAGCTATAATGTGCATATGTAGATGCCAAATTTTGTATATAAAAACATCAATGAGTTGTAATGTGCATATCTAGATGCTAAATTTTGTATAAAAAAACAAGAATGAGTTGTAATGTGTATATCTAGATGCTAAGTTTTGTATTAAAAACAACAACGAGTTGTAATTGGCATATTTAGATGCAAAATTTTGTAAATATAAACAGTAACGAGCTTGATCGTTTATATAAGATGCCAAATTTTATATATGAAAGTGTCCATGGGGCTGATTTACAAATTTTGAGAGCCCAAATTTGTACCATTTGATTATAAATACATTTGTAATAAAGTTGTACCATTTGATTATAAATAACTGAGTCTGATTCTGACATATGTTAAATAACTTGCAAATGGGTATCTGAATATGCAATTTTTTTTCCAAGTGTTTTGGGAAAGTTTTGAGTTATTATTGAATTACCCGATTTGAAGGGTTAGTAGGAATAGTTTGAATCCGAGATAGGATTTTTGTAGGTAGAGACAACATGACCCCATAGGTTCAAATAGATCATCCATAAGTGCCACGGTCTCCGAGTTATGCTACGTCAAAGTTTTACCATTTTTCCACTTTGAACGCTCAAGGGAAAACATCGCTACGAGGTGGTTCGTAACGATCGGACGTCTTGGGGAGCAAGACAAGGGTACACCTAGTGTAAAATTGACCACCTGGACGTGCTCGCCCTGACGGTTCGTTCCCACGACAAGCAGATTGAAAGATGCACTATCTTGCCACCTCTTACTGACGGTTTTTGACGGTTTTTGATGCAACAGAAAAATCTCACCACAAGAAAACAAAATCGAGTTACCCGAAACCGAGATAGGATTTTTTAGGCAAAGACAAAACAGCCCATAGATTCAAATGGATCATCCATAAGTGTCATGGTCTCCGAGTTACGCTACGTCAAAGCTTGACCATTTTTTCCACTTTGAGCGGTCAAGGAAAACGTCACTACGAGGTGGCTCATAATGATCAGATGTCTTAGGGAGTGAGACAAGGGCACACCTAGTGTAAACCCGACCACCCGGATGCGCTCGCGCTGACGGTTCATTCCCACGACAAACAGAACGAAAGATGCACTATTTTGCCACCTCTCACTGATAGTTTTTGATGATTTCTGATGTGACAGAAAAAATATCAAAATATCACCACAAGAAAATGGAATCGAGTTGCCAAAAAATGAGATAGTATTTTTTAGGCAGCGAAAAAATGATCCCATAGGTTCAAACGGATTGTCCATAAGTTCTATGGTCTCCGAGTTAGGCAATGTCAAAATTTAACCATTTTTTCCACTTTGAGCGCTCAAGGGAAAACGTCGCTGCGAGGTGGCTCGTAACGATTGGATGCCTTGGGGAGCGATACAAGGGTACACCTAGCATAAACCTGACCACCCATACACGTTCGCATTGATGGTTCATTCCCATGAAAAGCAGAATGAAAGATGCACTATTTTGCCACATCTCACTAACGGTTTTTGACAGTTTTTGATACGATAGAAAAAATCTCACCACAAGAAAATGAAATCGAGTTGCTAGAAACCGAGAGAGGATTTTTTAGCTAGAGACAAAATGACCCCATAGGTTCAAATGAATCGTCCATAAGTGCCATGGTCTCCGAGTTACGGGACGTCAAGGTTTGACTATTTTTTCCACTTTGAGCGTTCAAGGGAAAACGTCGCTACGAGGTGGCTCATAACGATCGGACATCTTGGGGAGCAAGAAAAGGGCACACCTAGCATAAACCTAGCCACCTGGATGCACTCGCGCTAACGGTTCATTCCCACGACAAGCAGAATGAAAGATGCACTATTTTGCCACCTCTCACTGATAGTTTATGACGGTTTTTGATGCGACAGAAAAAATCTAACCACAAGAAAATGGAATCAAGTTGCCTGAAACCGAGATAGGATTTTTTAAGTAGTGAAAAAATGACCCCATAGGTTCAAATGGATCGTCCATAGGTGCCACAGTCTCTGAGTTACGCTACGTCAAAGTTTGACTATTTTTTCCACTTTGAGCGCTTAAGGGAAAACGTCGCTACGAGGTGGCTCGTAATGATCAGACGCCTTGGGGAGAGATACAAGGGCACACCTAGCATAAAACCAGCCACCCAGATGTGCTCACACTGACGGTTTGTTCCCACGACAACCAGAATGAAAGATGCACTATTTTGCCACCTCTCACTGATGGTTTTTGACAGTTTTTGATGCGACAGAAAAAATCTCACCAGAAGAAAATGGAATCGAGTTGCTCAAAACTGAGAGAGGATTTTTTAGGAAGAGACAACATGACCCCATAGGTTCAAATGGATCATCCATAAGTGCCATGGTCTCTAAGTTACGAGACGTCAAAGTTTGGCCCTTTTTTCCACTTTGAGTGCTTAAGGGAAAACGTCGCTACAAGGTGGCTCGTAATGATTAGATGCCTTGGGGAGCGAGACAAGGGCACACCTAGCATAAACCCGGTCACCTAGATGCCCTCACACTAATGGTTCATTCCCATGACAAGCAGAACAAAAGATGCACTATTTTGCCACCTCTCATTGACAGTTTTTGACGGATTTTGATGCGACAGAAAAAATCTAACCACAAGAAAATGGAATCGAGTTGCCCAAAACCGAGATAGGATTTTTTAGGCAACGACAACATGACCCCATTGGTTAACACATATCATCCATAAGTGCTTCAATTCTTCTTTTATAGGTGATTTGGATGAATAGGTGTGTCTTTTACCCTAAGGCCGACTTGTTATGGAATAAAATTTAAATGAAAACCTTACCTAAGATGACTCATCCTTAGATAAATTTCAAATCTTCTTTGTGTGCTCAAATATTGTCTTAATTGGTTCTTGAAATGATGAACTTCACTCCATAAGTATGAGTTTATGAAATAATAACTTCACTCCAATCTCTTCATGCACGAAGGACTCAAAGCAAATTCACTCAATCAAAATACACAATATCAACATTACTGGTATTAGTACTTGGGTATACACAATATGAGAAATAGCTAGTTAAAAAGTATACGCCATATGAGTTACAAGTAATGAACAAATTGGATCACATTTCAAGACATATACACAATGAACAAATTTGATCACATTTCAATAGCAAATAACTAAGTTTCAAGAATATCATGTTTCATATATATCAATGAACAAATTAGATCGAATATAAAGTTTTATATATATCAAAATGAACAATAATCGTGTACATATATTAAAAAATGGCATAGATGCTAAATCAATAATAGTTACAAAAATGTGGCATGTGCCATGTCTGTCAAAGTCGATATATACATATACAAATGTCAAATATATAAAAAATTGGTCCTTCAATGACCACAACTATAACTATATGTCTCTATCGGTATCTGTGACTTTGGCGGATCATCAAAATCAAGCCTCTTCAAAGTAGTACGTGGCTCTGCAGGTGGCTGCACAAGGACAATTCAAATGTCAAATAAGATATATTTTCTCAATATAACATCAAAATAACTAAATACTGAACTCTAAATTGTTTGAAGTTGAAATGTTGATTACCTCATCTTTGTCTTCTGCAATTCGGTGAGGCTGAGGATCCACGGGATGTCCTGAAGGAGGCTGTAACTGGTAAAACAACATTAATACATGTTAATGACATATATGTCAAATAACACATAATAATTAAAAATGAATAGACTAAAAAACTAAAGCATACCGGAGGCTCAGATGGATGTCCTGTGGTCGTAGGAGGCAAAGTCACAGATGAGTCAGTTACGACCATTTCCTATATCCATGGTAAGTGATCCAAAAGGAGTTAACTAGACGGTTTCAACTCCGTTGTGCACTTAGTGAAAAAGAGTTGATCTAAGACAGACATACCTTTTGCCTTGGTCATGTTGGATCCCATAATATACGTGTAGGACTTCTACTGAAATGGAATGGTAGAATAACAGTAGGAAGTTTGGAAGGGGCCTGCAATTTAGTTTAAAGACAACCATACAAGTTAATAACCCAAAGTTGTTGACAAACTAGATAAAACAAATATTTTTAACATATGTAGAAAAAATGCACACCGAAGCCTCGTATAGTTCTCCTGTAACCTTAAGAGGCCTAGTTGAATCTGATGCAGCTATTACCATTTCCCATATGAAAAATGATAACATATGATATAGACATAAAAGGATTTAGTTATTTTGAACAAGCAAGAATGCAATCCAAAGTGAATATGAAGATATCACTTCTTCCCTTTGCTGAACCTCATCGACATCAGGTGCATTCATTAATTTCCTAAACCCCATATGTTTCTGTATATAGAACAAATAAATTAAGTGAATTTATCAATATCTACATATACATGTTTAATCATAATACATTTCAACAATTGACTTTAAATTGTAGTAAATTACCTTCTGTCGTTTGGGTGTCCGAGAGGATATCTTTTTCTGCCTTGGAGTGCTAGAGGATGGCTTTCTCACACGATATGTCCTCGAGGCAGGTGGGGTAAACTAATGGAAAAAATTAACACAAGGGAAAAGAGCATGTATTTAATATATCACTTAAGTAAAAAATATATAAATCTAAATTGTACCGCATAGCTATCTTGGCCAAAGGTAATGACTAAAAGCGTGATATCATCAAGTCGGGACATCTCAGCCATTGATAAGCCCTACAAAATATCAAGTAATGATACATATAATTAACAAAATATATTTTGAATCCAATGTTTTATTATATTTTTAACAAATTTACAAATCTTTACCTCTGGTGGCGAAACTACTCGTGACTGTGGAGTCGACTGAATAGTATGTGGTGTATTCCCACCACGTGTTGCACCCTGCAATGCATTTTATTTATATATCACTTTAAATTGTTCTAAAAAATAAAAATTCATTTCTTTTTATAAGATTTAGTCACTTGATTGATAACATGTCATAAACAAAATTAAATGCACCTATGTCTGATAGAGAGGGTACAACATATTGAGCAGTTCGTCGGTGAGGGCCACATCCTCTATAGTGGAAGCATTACATCGACTCCCACAACATATACATGAATGAGATGTCCCACCATCCTCGTCCGCATCAGTGTTTACACCATAACATACACCTTGGCAGGTGAGGCACATATGCTGAATGGGCTGGCTCGTGCCAAATGATGCATGAGGTGCTGCTGATGAAGGAGGTACCACTGATGAAGGAGGTGTTGCTGATGAAGGAGGTGCTGGTACATCATCTACTCTGACCAGCTGTGTGCCATGCTGAACAATGACATCAGTCAATGATGCAGCTGCCTGAAGAGTCTGTATTTCCATAGATTCCTTCAAGGATATAGGGACAGTGACATGAACCATGGGTTTTGGAGTTGTACGCCTCCTATGTTGTGGGTCTACCACCCTATGGGACCCAGGTCTATCCTGCGCAGAGCCTCTCCCTCTACCTTGAAATTGTTGGATGTCAAAGTAATTCGGCTTCTCCCCGATGATAAACTCACAATGCAACTTTCTCAAAAAATATAGAGGCACCTCCCAATTATTAGAAGGTGGTTGGTCAAAGACCATATACCACCTATCCCAAAAAGCATCTTTCAACCTAGCATGAACACATCAATGTATAGGAAACCGAGTCATATTTAGTTCTAGGTTGTTACTGGTAACAAGATCGGTGAAAAGAGCACATATGTTAGCTTTAACTATGCCCTTTTTCTTCACTTGATCATATGACAACCCATCCGCATAAAATGTTTGACATCTATCCCTCCATGAACCCCATTTCATAACCTCCCTAGATACCTCATTTGCACTATTAGCCATTGTTTCTAGTGTTTTGGCAAGAGTTGATTGGTGCTCAAGCCTAGAGGTCCTCAACCTAATCACCAATATAGAAATTTGGGCACTATTTTGTGTAAGGAGATTGATGAGATCCTCTTGTGTGACATCTACATGATCTAATGGAGGACGTGGAGGGTTTCGGGGTGGTGGTGGTTGTTGAAGAGCAACATTTTCAGGATTTTGAGGGTTTCCTTGTTGCTCTTGTGCAATGTTAACAGGGTTTTCTTGTGTTGCTTGTGCAAGAGGAGTTCTTTGTTGTTTATTTCGTTTTTGGGGATTGCTTGAAGAATCTGACATCAAATTAATAAAAGAAAAACTTAAATCAATTAAAAAACCCTAATTTAATTAAAATGCAAAGAAAAATAATCAAACAAATCAAATCTTACTTGTTTGACGGGGTGTCATTGTTGAAAATTGCTCTCGATGTTGGGAAAATAAAAAATAGCTGCAAACCTGCACGGGTTCTATGTTTTTTTGGCTTCTCCTATATGTTCTTTCACGGGTTTTGGCGTTGAAAATGGCCGAAACCCATGGCCTACACAAAAGAAATATGTTTCTCAAAACCCGTATGGGTTTTGAGGAACTTTTGGTTTTTTATATTGTTTTTTCTCTAGGCTTGGTGTTACCAAGCCTAACACATTTTTGAAATTTTAGAACCCGCACAGGTTATGAAATTTTTTTTTTTTTTTTGGCATGTGGCCACTTTTCTGTTCACCATCTTGGTGCACTTACCCTAAACATAAAGTACAACATTACATAAGTAGAAATATGAGTTGAGTTGAAGGTGTCAAAGGGAATACTATAAAGCTATGTATATTTCTCAAGCATAAAGTACAATATCTCATAGGTAACCACATAATCTAGGATGAGGGTGTCAATAATACTACAAATTCAGTATTATTTAGTCTCACATAATTTGGAAATTCTATTAATCCCCCTTTCCTAAAGTACAATATCTCATAGGTAACCACATAATCTGGATTAAAGGTGTCATATTATTTAGTCACACATAATTTGAAAATTCTATTAATCCCCCTTTCCTATTTGTATGAACAATCAAGCATGTGATATCATTTTTCCAGATTACATATATGGGAATATGATATTATAAGTAATTATCATCTCATGTCCAATAATTATTATAATTCATTCTATATTTTTAGAAAGAAAAATAATGGGAATATGATATTATATGTAATTATCATCTTAAGTCCAATAATTATTATAATTCACTCTATATTTTTAGAAAGAAAAATAATTTAATTATTAAAGATATACTCATAAGATGACATCAATTTATATAGAATTTGTATAAAAGATTTTTTATTTCTTAATAATTTAAACCCAAAATTCCATTCCATTTTGGGAGAATCACTAAAAATGAATATTGGGATATTGATATATACTTTTGGTTCTCACACTATTAATTATATTTAGACCTAAGGAAGTACATGTACTATAGCATATTGTAACTAACTTTGAGAAATTTTCTCTTTCACTTGATAGGCCTTGATTGGAATATTGATGAGTTGTACACTAATTTGTACACAAATTTGTAGTATTAATTTATGAAGGTAGAACCACCCAGATTAGTAGAGATTCATACAACTCTTGTATGGTTGAGATACTTTACTTGGGGCACATACTTTTTTTATTCAAAAGGAACCTCTATAAAAATAAATAAATATTCATGAGGAATATTAAATAAAATTATTGAAGAAATATATACAAATAATTAAAAAGAGATGTGATGACAAAGAATAATTTTCATAATGTAACAAGCTTCAAGTTGAAAATTTCACAATGACAGAAAAAATGATAAGTGAAAGGACATTCCATGTCAAAAATTTTACAAGAAAATTAGTTATTAACTTAGGAAAGAAATAAAATCAAAGATAAAGAATAATACAAAAATTAGACTTTCATGTATTAAAGATTACACGAATACAAATGCAAAGTGTTATGTGTTGGCAATATTGCATTATAACAGACAATGAAAGATTGTTGGCATTTCATAAGGATATTGAGAAGGTTGTTGATGATTATGGATATAACTGATTAAGGATGTTTACTGTCTTGATATTATTATTTTGTCATTGATGTCAAGAAATTGATTTTCTAATTCAGTATGATGTTGCCATATCTTGAGAAGTATGATTTGAAGATTATAAAGATGTCGGTAAAAGACACAGGAAAGGATATGATGAATAAGGGGATGAATAAGGTATTCAATGGGCAACTAGTACCGAGTCAGACAATGATGAGATCATGATGTTTTAGATTGTTTTAACATCATACATATGTTGTAAAATGTAAAGGTTAATACTATACTTTGTTATCAAGCAAGGAACCTAGTCGGTAAACCCTAAGGTTATCGCTATCGGTTAATGAAGGTGGAATGTCTACCGAGTGAAGTTTAGTATTCACCGAGTTGTAACCGAGCTATAACAGAATGCATTAAATGTTTACATGCGATATTTAATGAAGGAAGCTGATGAGCTGGAACTGATTAAATGATTGGTGAGCCGTGGATGAAGTTTGTTAACGAATCTAAGGCAAAGGAAAGTCATCATGAAGATCTACAGCTCAGATTGAACCACAATACCCTGGAACAAGTTCCAAGAAATGTATGCAAGTTCCAAGGTGGGGTAAAACGTTTTAAGATCGAAAGATGCATTGAACCTGGACAAGATCGAAGATCTGATGGCTATGATTGATCATGGGAAATGTGATCAAGGAGATTAAGTGGTTACCTAATTGTTTATAAATAGGAAACTATTGATAAACAATGTATGCGGGCAAGTGTATGCACAGGGATGCTACATAGTGATTACCGAGCACAAAAGCTTGAAAACCTGTTTGAATAACAGAGTATAGAAGCCCAACAGATAGACAAGATTAGTTCTATGTCTAGATTGTATTGAACAAATAGGAATCTACTTTAGCATTTTAGATGTGAAGTTGCAGATAGATTTTATTACTGTTATTTTGTGAAAGTGACAGAAAATCTCTTAACTGAGTGGACTTAACAGTCTTATTTGTAAAACCCTCTAGCAAGGTGACATTCTGATTGAGTGTTTGAAATCCTTTAACAAGGTCACTTCTAACAAGGTGAAGATCCTAACAGATCTGAGGAAAATCCCTTAACTGGGTCACATCTAGCAATGTGTTTGTAATCTTTAATAGGATTTTCTTTTAACCAAGCATACTCTAGAAGAGTATATTTTTTAGTGGGTCCAAAATCCCACAGTGGTTTTTCCCTATTTGGGTTTCCATGTTAAATCTGGTGTTATGAGGTTTATGATGTTTATATGCTTTTGAGTTTGCATGTTTAACAGTTTTGGTTATATTAATGAAATATATGTTACCGAGGTTGAATCTTTTTTTTTTTGTGGATGATTAAGTTTGTATGATTCACCCCCCCCTCTCATCTTGTTGGCTATTGGATCTGTACTTATATTAAGTATCAGAACTATCAATTGGTATCAGAGCTTTGGACTCCGGAAGGAAAGTTTAAAAGCACTTGAGTTAAAGATCCAAAGATGTATAAGAGGGATGCACTGAAGGTGAACAAGTCAAGTTTCTCTACATGGCAGAAAAGGATGAAGCTACATTTATCAAGAGTTGGAGAATATGTTGTATACTATCTGGAGAATGATTTTGTCACACCGAGCACCTATCCATTGACTATGGAAGAGATAAAGGCAAAGCAAGAACATATTCAAGCAATGATTGAAATAACATCTGCATTGACCGATTCAAAGTTTAATGATCTAGAAGGTTGCAATGATGCAAAGGCAATGTGGGATAAGCTCATATCAGTATATGGAGGATATGAACATGTTCAAAGAGAAAAAGTAGATAGTCTAAGAGGACAACTTGAATCTATGAGGATGAATGAAGGTGAGAACATAACTCAGTACAGTACAAGACTAAAGGAGATTGTCAATCAAATCAAAGGAGCAGGTGGAACTATTGAGGAAAAGGATATAACAAGTAAGTTGTTAAGAACCCTTCTACCATCTTATGCAATCCGAGTTTCTGCAATCAATGAATTGAGGTCTGTACCTAATATGCCAGTTTCTTTAGATGCTACTATTGGTAAGCTACATGCATTTGAGTTAAGTAACTTTGATAACAGTGGATCTTTGGTAAATAAAGTTGAATCTGCATTTAGTTCTTTTCATCTTGATGAATCTAATGATTACAATGAAAGAAAGTATAAGTACTCTGAAGGAGATCACAGTGGAGAAAGTGAAATATTTCGTAAGAACATGGAGGCAATACACAAACTGTATGAGGAAATCAGAAAGCAAGAAGAGTTTGAAGCACTTTTAGCCAAAAGGTTACCGAGAGGCAAAGGTAAGTATAAAGGAAAACTACCTTTGAAATGTTTCAATTGTGATAAGATAGGACATATGGCTTCTAACTGTCCTGACAAAGATTCTACTAAAAAGAGAGATTACTGAGATGATAGACAGAAAGACAATCATTACAGAGGACACCGAGACATCAGAAGAAGAGATAGAAAGACATGTTTAATAGCTGATGAGGAATCTAATGATGATAAATCAGATGAGACTAATACAGAGGAATTAGTTTATGTGGCTATAAAAGATGGATCAGATGAAGAAAGGTATGAAGAAAAAGCCCTAATATCTCACATAAACACTAATGATTCTTGGATAATAGATAGTGGATGCTCACATCATATGACAAGAGATAAACACAAGTTTGTTATATTAGAAGATTATGATGGAGGCTATGTCAAATTTGGTAATGATGCACCATGTCCGGTGAGAGGTAAAGGATCTATAACACTTCTTGATAATGTAAGATGCAATGATGTTTATTGGGTTGAAGGTTTGAAATACAATTTGTTAAGTGTAGCACAGCTAAACAACACAGGTTACCGAATAGAATTTCAAAAAGGAATTGTCAAAGTTCATGACAAGAATGGAAAGTTAGCTGCTACTAGGACACAAACAAAAGGTAACACATTTCACCTTGACTCAACTCGTAACAAGTGTTTGTATGCAAAGATTGATGATACCTGGTTATGGCACAAAAGGTTTTGTCATGTAAATTTTGATAATCTGATCAAAACAAGTAAGAAGCACCGAGTAAGAGGTCTACCGAGTCTTGAAAAATCTGAGAATGCTATGTGCCGAGGATGCCAGATGGGTAAGATGACAAGATCAAGCTTTACAAGTAAGTCTTACACTTATAAGGGAATTTTAGATCTAGTGTACACTGATCTTTGTGGTCCTATGAAAGATCAAAGTTATTATGGTGATACATATTTCATATTATTTGTGGATGACTATTCAAGGATGATGTCAGTAATGTTTCTAAAAGAAAAATCAGAAGCTTTTCAAATGTTTAAATGATACAAGGCAAAAGTTAAAAATGAAACAGGAAGACAACTGAAATGTCTTAGATCAGATAGAGGAGGAGAGTTCACATCTAATGAGTTCAACCTATTTTGCAATGATCATGGTATTAAAAGACAAGTCTCTGCACCGAGAACTCCACAGCAAAATGGAATAGCTGAGAGAAGAAACAGATCTATTGTGGATTGTGCTAGAACACTGATGATTGAAAAGAAGGTACCACAAACATTTTGGAGAGAAGCAATAAGCACTGCTGTTTACACCTTGAATTGAGTTCAATTGAAGAAAGGTACTTTGAAGACACCATATGAAATCTGGTATGATAAGAAACCTAATGTTAGTTATTTTAAAATCTTTGGAAGTAGATGCTATGTTCATAAGGATGATAGAAATGGCAAGTTTGATCAGAAAAGTGAAGAAGGAACATTTCTAGGTTATTCTTCTAGAAGCAAAGCATTTAAATGTCTGATCAAATCATCTAACAAAATAGTAGAAAGTGCAAATGTGAAAATTGATGAATTTGCAGAAAGAAATGATGAAGGAAATTCCAAGGAACTAGAAGAATATGATAAATTTGTCTATGTTCAACCGAGAAGTCTTACTGAGAAGACTGTTGAAGAAAATGAAGAGAATATCCAGTTACCAAGTGATGAAGAAGATCATACAGAGCCTACCGAACCTATATTAGCCAAGTATGTCAGAAGACATCATGCACCAAGTCAGATTATAGGAGATAAGGATGATCCAGTGATGACAAGGAACAAACTGAGACAGAACACATGTTTGATATCTGAATTTGAACCGAGAATAGTGAAAGAGGCATTTAACAGTGAAGATTGGATAAATGCTATGACAGAAGAGATTGATCAAATCAAGAAGAATGACACATGGACACTAATCCCAAGACCAAAGGACAAAAATGTAATCAGTACAAAGTGGATTTTCATAAACAAGCTAAATGAAAAAGGAGAGGTCATTCGAAACAAAGCAAGACTAGTTTGGAAAGTTTATGCTCAAGAAGAAGGAATTGATTATGGTGAAACTTTTGCACCTGTTGCTAGACTTGAAGGGGTAAGAACATTATTAGCCTATGCTACTTTCAAAAATTTCAAGGTATATCAAATGGATGTCAAATCTGCATTTCTGAATGGAATATTAGAAGAAGTTTTTATTGAACAACCTGAAGGATTTGTTGAAGACAATAATAAAGATATGTAAATTGAACAAAGCTTTATATGGTTTGAAACAAGAACCTAGAGCATGGTATGAAAGATTGCACTCTTATTTGATTAAGATTGGTTTTATAAGGACAAGTGAGAACAACAACATGTACATGAAAAATGATGAAAATGGAATATTGATCTCAGCCATATTTGTTGATGATATTATATTTTGTGGAAATGACTCTTTATGCAAGAACTTTGGAAATGAACTGAGCAAAGAATTTGAGATGTCATTAATCGGTGAGATAAAGTATTTTATAGGTTTACAGATACTGCAAATGAAAAATGAGATTTTTATTACTCAATCCAAGTACATAAAGGAAATCTTGAAGAAATTTGGAATGGAGGATTCAAAACCAGTAAGTACTCCTATGACTGCCAACTGTAAATTATCAAAGAATGATGAATCTGCATCTGTTGATGAGGCACTTTACCGATCCATGATTGGAAAGCTACAATATGTTGTTCACAGCAGATCGGACATAGCACATGCAGTAGGTATAGTTGCAAGATTCTCTGCAGATCCTAAGGAAACACACATGACATCAATCAAAAGAATATTTAGATACTTGAAAGGCACTGGGGATTATGGCTTAGTATATCAGAAAGGCAATCATTTTGATTTAAAAGTTTATACTGATGCTGATTGGGCAGGCAACATTGATGACAGAAAAAGCACAAGTGGAGGAGCTTTCTTTTTAGGAGAAAGACTAGTGAGTTGGCTTAGCAAGAAACAAGGATGTGTTTCACAGTCAACAACAGAAGCTGAATACGTTGCTGCAGCACTGAATTGTACCAACATTGCATGGATCAAACAATTGTTGGAAGGTATAAATGAGAAAGTTACCAAGCCAGTAACTATATTCTGTGACAATACTAGCACCATTAATATTTCAAAGAATCCTATTATGCACTCTAAAACAAAGCACATCTCTATCAAATATCATTATCTTAGAGAAGAAGCTCAAGAGAAGAAAGTGGTGTTGGAGTATGTTAGCACAAAGGAACAAATATCAGATATCTTCACCAAGCCACTACCAAGGGACAATTTTGAATATCTCAGAAGTAAGTTAGGGGTCCTACCCCTATCTTCTACTCACTGCCCGTGTTCGGTGAAAGCATCAATCCGATGACTCTATCGAATATCTTTTGGGAGTTGATGCTGATTTATACACTTTAGGATGTTTTCTAAAGGTGTACAGGAATATTACAGGGAACAGGAATTGAAGACAAAAATGCTCTGACCGAGACTGAATTGATACACAAGTAGGAAATCACTTCATACAGGAAGAAATTATGTTTTAGTTCTTTACTTTTTGGCATTGTTGTCAAAGGGGGAGAAGACTAATATCAGGGGAGAAGACTAAGGAAAAGACTGAGAGAAGACTACAGATTGGAAAGAAGACTGAAGAAAACATGAGAAGTCTAATGTATGGGGGAGAGCATTTCAGCATTTCAGAATCACAGCAATCTGAATCTTTTAAGGTCAAATCAATTGGTTTTGCCATCAATGCCAAAGGGGGAGATTGTTGGCAATATTGCATTATAATAGACAATGAAAGATTGTTGGCATTTCATAAGGATATTGAGAAGGTTGTTGATGATTATGGATATAACTGATTAAGGATGTTTACTGTCTTGATATTATTGTTTTTTCATTGATGTCAAGAAATTGATTTTCTAATTCAGTATGATGTTGCCATATCTTGAGAAGTATGATTTGAAGATTATAAAGATGTCGGTAAAAGACATAGGAAAGGATATGATGAATAAGGGGATGAATAAGGTATTCAATGGGCAACTAGTACCGAGTCAGACAATGATGAGATCATGATGTTTTAGATTGTTTTAACATCATACATATGTTGTAAAATGTAAAGGTTAATACTATACTTTGTTATCAAGCAAGGAACCTAGTCGGTAAACCCTAAGGTTATCGCTATCGGTTAATGAAGGTGGAATGTCTACCGAGTGAAGTTTAGTATTCCCTGAGTTGTAACCGAGCTATAACAGAATGCATTAAATGTTTACATGCGATATTTAATGAAGGAAGCTGATGAGCTGGAACTGATTAAATGATTGGTGAGCCGTGGATGAAGTTTGTTAACGAATCTAAGGCAAAGGAAAGTCGGCATGAAGATCTACAGCTCAGATTGAACCGCAATACCCTGGAACAAGTTCCAAGAAATGTATACAAGTTCCAAGGCGGGGTAAAACATTTTAAGATCGAAAGATGTATTGAACCTGGACAAGATCGAAGATCTGATGGCTATGATTGATCATGGGAAATGTGATCAAGGAGATTAAGCGGTTACCTAATTGTTTATAAATAGGAAACTGTTGATAAACAACGTATGCGGGCAAGTGTATGCACAGGGCTGCTACATAGTGATTACCGAGCACAGAAGCTTGAAGACCTGTTTGAATAACAGAGTATAGAAGCCCAACAGATAGACAAGATTAGTTCTATGTCTAGATTGTATTGAACAAATAGGAATTTTCTTTAGCATTTTAGATGTGAAGTTGCAGATAGATTTTATTACTGTTATTTTGTGAAAGTGACAGAAAATCTCTTAACTGAGTGGACTTAACAGTCTTATTTGTAAAACCCTCTAGCAAGGTGACATTCTGATTGAGTGTTTGAAATCCTTTAACAAGGTCACTTCTAACAAGGTGAAGATCCTAACAGATCTGAGGGAAATCCCTTAACCGGGTCACATCTAGCAATGTGTTTGTAATCTTTAACAGGATTTTCTTTTAACTTAGCATACTCTAGAAGAGTATATTTCTTAGTGGGTCTGAAATCCCACAGTGGTTTTTCCCTATTTGGGATTCCACGTTAAATCTGGTGTTATGAGGTTTATGATGTTTATATGCTTTTGAGTTTGCATGTTTAACAGTTTTGGTTATATTACTGAAATATATGTTACCGATGTTGAATCTGATGTTTTTATGGATGATTAAGTTTGTATGATTCACCCCCCCCTCTCATCTTGTTGGCTATTGGATCTGTACTTATATTAAGTATCAGAGCTATCATTATGTTGCACCAAATGCCAAATATTCTTAATATGCCACAAATTTGGGTCAATAAAGAAATTCCTAACATGTCATCAAATAAGAATATGTTTCTAAAAAGTGTAGATGACTATTGAGAAGAAAAACATGTGATAGAAAATGAAAGACATAGAGAATAGAATACAAGAAACAACAAAGAAAAAATGAGGGTCCCCCACCTCATTCTATGATTGAAAAAGCCCTTGATCAGAGGGATAAAGATCAACAAGAGGGCTTTAAAATGGTGGATAGAAACTCGATGGAGAGGAGAAGGAAAAATTCCCAACAGTTGGCACTCGAGAAAATTAGGGCGGCTAACCCTAAAAAACATTAAGCAAGATAATGGTAGAACTGCTGTACAAAGAAATGTTATATCACCTATGGAAGATGATGCACATGAATTATCTCCAGAGAGAATATTCTCAGGTATGAATGCCAATACCTCCCTAGTCAAATCTATGGTTAGAAATTTTGAAGGGTTGGACCAAAATAGTAGTGAATTAGGTAATGGAGGAACCCCTTGTTGGGACTCCTAACAAACATGAACCTCGTAGGGATTCTGCTGAAATGGATGTGTCCTATGAGCCTTCTATTTGCAATGACCCTGGAGTGGTGGAGGAAGGTCCCCCTCTTACCCAATTCACTACAGAGTCGACCATGGCCCTTCCCCCTAAGAAGTTTGATGAGATTGCACATAACTGCATTATTGAGGTCATTGTTTCCGACCCTAGTAGTGGTCTCCCTAACCCAACTGAGTCGTCAACAGATGTTGTTGATAGTCTTGATTGTAATAGAGATAGATTAACCATACACGAACTCGATATTGGGGGTGAGGTGGCCATCAGTCAATGCACTCCCACTAAGGATTCAGACTACGGAGATGACTCCCAATTTGAGGAGGATTTTGTGAAGGAGGGAGAATAGATGGTTGACAGTAAGAACACTGATCGTAAGCCTAGGAGGAGAAGAGATAGGCCACTAGGCTCCAAAAACAAAGGCTCATCTAATAGAAGGAAGGCATAAGAGAAGAAGGAACTCCCTAAATGATTCAACAGATTCAAGACTGCCAAAGAGACATAATCAATCCCCTTCGACATGATGAAGTGTATCTCATGGAATATCTAGAATCACCAGATAGGAAGCAGATAGTTGGGAGATTTATTAATCAATATAGAGATGCAGACATGGTTATGTTGCAAGAGCTCAAAGTAGTTAAGTTCTCTCAAGGTCAATATTGATTTCATATGGAGAGATTCTATCAAAACTTGCATGGATCATGATAAAGGGATAGGGGGAGTGGGGCTCCTTATCGAACCTAAATGGAAGGAGCACATCATTAGTTAAGGGCACTCATGATGTAATAGAGCTATTTAAGCCACAATAAACATTAACAACTCAGTTATTGGTATTTGTTCAGTATATGTTGCTAATGACTATAGGGAGAGGGCTGAGTTGTGGGATTGGATTGCTTCTCTTCCTAGCATCCCTTGGATCATAGGGGGGGACTTTAACATGATTGAAATCCATGAGCACAAATCTAGTGGTGCATCTATGGAGTGGAAGGGGTTTGAAAAGTTCCATTGGGATAGGATGAAGAATTGTAAGAATCTCTTTGACCCCTTAGTAAGTGACAAGCAAGCTGCAAAGGGGATCTAGTATACCTGATGCAATTACCAGAGACGAAAACACAGAAAATACTATAGACTGGATAGATTTTATGCAGACAAGGATTTTTTTTCTTTCACACCAGATGAGCAGGGCAACACAATGGTAGTTTGGTCGGTTTCCCTATCTTATCACCATCTAGTCATCTCATAAGGATGGGTGACACACCAACAAGGCAAGGGAGGGGTGGAGACAAATTTATACTCAATACTC
Source organism: Cryptomeria japonica (assembly GCF_030272615.1). NCBI lineage: Eukaryota > Viridiplantae > Streptophyta > Pinopsida > Cupressales > Cupressaceae > Cryptomeria > Cryptomeria japonica. Next base: position 802,877,457 of record NC_081414.1, on the reverse strand, counting down.
AGCTTCTTAAGGATCAAGATGTGTTTGCTACTATTAATATTATTAGGATTCTTAACAAAGGGAATGAGAACTTGCACTCCCACATCAACAAATGGAATCAGAATGTTAAAAGTTGGCAAAACCTGCTGCAAACCATTGGAACAAAAAGATAAAGATAATAGATTTCAGGAGAGATCCCTAACTGATGAGCTCGATCGGGTGGAAGAAGAAATTCAGAGCAACCCAAGTAATATTGAGTTGTCCAACAGAGTTCCCAAATTAGAGACACTTGGAGGAGACACCAACAAGTTAAAATGAAAGGAGCTATGGTTAGGGCCCGTAGAAATTGGATGCAATTTGGAGACAAAGGGACTAAGTTCTTCTTCAATCTACTTAGATAGAATAAAAACAAAGAGAAGATTGATAGACTGTGGGTTGACAATAAGGAATTTTTAGAGGTAGAAGACATCAAATAAGCCTTTGTCTTATTCTATAAGAATCTCTTCTCTTTTGAAGATTCTACCGCATCTCAGAGAGCTAGAGAGAAATGCAGACTCTTATCCCCAACAAAATTTCAGAGGAAGATTCCAGAGCTCTGAAACAATCAATATCTGTGGAGGAAGTGGAGAAAGCCATATGAGCTCTGAAAAATGATAAATCTCGAGGCCCCGATGGATTGCCTATTGAATTTTATAAAGCCAATATGGGCTGGAGTAGCAAAGACCTTCATGAACTGTATGTTGAGTCTCTGGAGAAAGGGTCCCTAGGAGACTCCATAAATAAAGGGATTATTAAACTTTTACCTAAGGAAGGAGACAAGACACTTATTAAAAATTGGAGACCTATTACTCTCCTCAACATGTCTTATAAGATATTGGCAAAAATTCTAGCCCTTAGATTGGAAAATGTGTTGCCTAAATTCATCTGTCCTACACAAACAGGGTTCATCAAGGGGAGATTCATACTTGAGAACTTAATTACCAACTAGGAAGCAATGGACTAGGCCAAAGTTTTCGGGAAAAATGTTGCAATGTTTCTTTTAGATTTTGAGAAAGCCTACGATAGAGTTGGATGGGATTTTATTATGATGATGTTAAAAGCATTCAGTTTTCCCACTGAGTTCTATCACTATGTGAAAGTGTTACTCAAAGATGCATCCACACAGGTTGAAGTAAATGATTCTCTTACTTAGGTTATTAAACTGGAAAGGTCCATCAGGTAAAGATGCCCCCATGCCCCCGGCTCTGCTTGCCATTGCCTCTGATGCATTGTACTACTTATTAAGAGATTGCACTATTTCCCCTAACATTAGAGGTGTTGTGCTTCCTGACGGTTTAGATCTGTTGAACATCCAATTTGCAGATGATACCGCTCTATTTGTGGAGCTATCTAAACAAAACTTGGAATCCCTTGACAATAAAATCAAATTCCTTGGTGAAATCTTAGGGGCCAAAATCTCTCAAGCTAAGGCCATCCTTCTTGGGTGGAAGGAGGATCCTTCAGATTGGCTAGGTCAAAAGAAGTTGAATAAGTGGAACAATAAATATCTTTCCCTAGCAGGAAGAGTGCAGGTCTGCCAGAAGGTTCTCTCATCCTATAGTATTTATTACTCCTTTGTCTGGATGTTTTGCAACTATCAAATCTTGGAAATCTAAAAAATTATAAGGAAGTTTTTATGGTCTGGTGGCAATGGGAACAATAAAATACATGCAGTTAAATGGAATTGGTGTCATACTGAGAAGAGGTTGGGAGGGCTCAAATTGAAAGATTTGAGACTTCAAGGGATTGCACTTGCTACTAAGCGGACATTTCAGGCATTGGAAGGTCCTTGTCAGAAACAACATTGAGAAGGTAGTTCCTAAAGGGGCCAAATCATGGAAGTCTCTACCCTTTTGTGATCTGGTGGCTAAAGGTTTCCCAGTCTCAGTGTAGGGGACATGTGTGTTTAAACCTATCTGGAGGGCTTGGGAAATTGTGAGACCTTACATCACCAATAATAGGGCCAACAACAATGACCTCATTCACGGGGAAAGATCTATTTGATGGAATCTGTATCACACCTCAAAGTCGCTTATCGTTACTCAAGGCTCTCTGCTAGAGCGTAAGCTAATAAAACTATTTGCTGCTTTAAAGATATTATTGACAATGATAAGATTATGAGATAGGAGGTACTTAGTAACAAATATGACCTTCATGCTTCTCATAGAAGAACTTATAATATGGTTAGAAGTGCCTGTAGTGTTCTTCGATTGCCTAAATTGTGTCATGTGGTTAATAATAGATTTATATCTTACAAATGGAAGGATGATATTCTTCTCTTTGATGTTAAGTCTATAATTGTTTATAACACTCTTTCTTATGATGAATCGATAATCAATCATGCTAACAAGTTGTGGTATGCAGATTTAACAGTAACACAGTGGCAAAAAATATTTGTAGGTTTATGGAGCAACCCCATTGCTCCTAAAAAGAAATGTTTTAAATGGCTTATGTTAATTAACAAACTTCCTTTCGGAAAAGATTAGTCAAGTACTGATGTGTGTAATGTATGTAGAATACCTAAATCTAGAAGACATATTTTCTTTGCGTGCAGTATTGCTAAAGAGATCTAGTTAATGTTTGGCATTTCTATTCCTAATCAGGTTAACATTATGGAAATTCTTACTGGTCGCATTCATGGTTTGAAAAAAGACACTAATCTATTTTGGCATATTCTTTCTATTGATATTTTATGGTACATCGAGAAGATTAGAAATGAGGATAAGCTCCAAGGTAAGACTAGGGACCTTACTGAGTCATTTCGTGGACTCACTCTTCATCATATTATTTTTCAGGTCTCTGTCACTATGAAGATTGAGAGGAACAAATTTCTGAGGTTTCTCAAGGATGGCCATACAACAACATTTATCTACAAGCTGAAGAACGACTATGAGTGGAGACGTATTACAAGAGACCATAACTCTTTTGTCAAAGCTCTTGAGACTCTTAATGCAAAAATCTAGAGAGCCAGGGATCCCTCAGTTGAGAACAATATGGATGGAAGGCCCCATGGGATGGACAATGTGGATGGAACCCTGTCATGGTCACCTCCATGATTGACTTCATACTTTTTTGCCTTTTTTTGCTAGTCAATTTGGTCGTTTGGATAATATCTATATGTATAGTATGTATTTTTTGTGTAAGCAGAACTGATAGCATCTCATCTTAGGTTTGGACATGAGTATATAGGTATTGGTTGTTGATCTAGAGGCATAGCCTCAATGGACTGTTGAAGCTGTATTATCTGTTTCCTCTTTATAATATATATATATATATATAAGAGACATGTTTCTATTATAGATTCTTAATTAAAAAATGAAGTTTATTGCTTTATTATATTCTCTTTTGAAAAGACTTCTTTATTCATTGTGAAGATATGTTTCTATTATAATTTTTAATAAAAAATTAACTTTAAAATTTAATATTATTTATTGAGTTATTTACTTTCTTCAAATACTTCATCTTCAATTAATTTCTAATAACTACACTTTCTAAACTAGCAGTTGCAGGGGGAGTGCCTGCAACAGGAGGCCGATAGGTCTGATTGTAAAGGCAATATGTTAGTAGATGTATTAGAGTTGTAATATTGAGAGGTATATTGATTTACATTCATGCCATAGAAGTATTGTATAACTGAATAACAAAATTCTATTAAAGTTAAACAAATAATTGTACAGTTTGAAAATTTTGGTGTACATAACCCAGCCAATGGTTGTTCCCAAAGTTGAAAATTTTCCACCCACCATCCCCAATGCTGGTGTATGCAGCATGATGTACTTGAAGAAAATGTCATGAATATTTTATTTACATTTTTTTTAGGCTATATTATTCCCAACCAAATGTTTTTGTTGGACCCAAAGTATTGTTGTTATCCACCCTCCATCCCCCATGCTAGTAAGAGTAGCATGTTATATAGCTTTTTGTTGAATTCCATGTGATCTATATGATGAAAGACCTGCATCATTGTTTCATTTATATAAGTTAGATTTGGATAACATGTAAGATTGGTGAAGTTAAATACTTTTAAAATCTTGAACATTTGAAGTGTAGTAATTTTTAGTAATATAATACCTCATGGATGTGAAATGGTAGAATTGGAATCTCAACTATCATTCATGTCAGTATTTGTTTGTTGTGAGAGAGCTTTTCTGCAGAGAACTTTTTGAAATCAATAATTAAATTTGGTTTAAGAAGTGAAAGCAAGTTAATTTTTCTAAGTGGTTATGATATAGTTATCCACCTAACAGTATTTTGTATTTTGAAAAGATTTACATACCTTGATAGTAATGAGTTTGGTGTATTGGCTGTTGTTCTTTATGGAAAGCTATATTCTTGAGTGAAGAGAACCTGAAAGTGTGAAGGGGTGTTAAAGAGAGAAGGTAGTTAATGTTGAATAGAATAATAGTTACCAATTGAAAACCTTCACAAACCATAATACGTGTAAAAGTGAACATGTCCAGAGATAGTTGAACAACCTAAACAAAGTAAGAAGCCTGCAAGCACAGGTTGGAAAATCTTAAGGCTGTTGCAAATAATATGTATTTTTGCATTATTAGATGATATTAAATATATTGAACAAGTGAGTAAGGTTTACACACCGTGAAAGTAATGATGTTGCTGCATTTGATGCTATTCTTTACTGAAAGCAATCAAAAGAACTTGAAGGTGTAAAGGAATGTTAATGAGAAAAGGTAGCTAATGATAAATAGTATAATACTTACCAATTGTAAAGAGAGACACAGTGAGCAAATACCATCAGAAACCATTATACATGTAAAAGTGAACAGGTGCCTTGTAGAGTGAAAGTGGTCAAATCTACAAACAGTTAAAGAACATAAACAAAGAAAGAAGCCTGGAAGTACACCACAGAAAATTTGAAGAGTGTTGCAAATAATATGTATTAAAACATTAGTAGTGGATATTAAATGTATTGAATAAGTGGGTAAGGTTTACATACCTTGAAATGAATGAGCTTGGTGTATTGGATGTTCTTCTTCATCGAAAGCTAACCTTCACAAACCATAATACCTGTGAAAGGGAAGAGGTGTCTTGCAGACTGAAAGTGGTCACACCCACAAACAGATAAAAAACACAAACAAAGTAAGAACCCTATATTAGAACATCATTAGTGGATATTAAATGCATTGAACAAGTGGCTAATATTTGTAATTGTTATATTCATATATTTTACAACTTTCTTTGTTGGGTTGCATTTGGAACCTGTGATAAATAACAAAGTATGATAAAGTAATTTTGGCAAATAGGAGGGGAAAAAATTGTTGAAAGCAATAAAATAGTTGAACAAGAAGTGGGTGTTAGATGTGTACCTTTTGTTGCAAAGTTGGGACATGTAAAAGGGCTCTTCAATTTCATAGACGTTAGTTGTGTTGTTGATCCTGAAAAGTACAAACATTGTTTTGGGTTGATACATTGAATAGAAGATATACAATAAGTGAAAACATAATGAAGATGTGATTTGCATACCTGATTGTGTTTGTTTTGTAGGTATGTTTCTTTTGTTTTGCGCGAAAGCTCCAACAAGCGGGCTTCCTCGGTCTTTCTTAGAATTGTTGATCTTGTACCTTTCAATCATGAGTACCTTTGGTAGGTGAAGGCTGGTTGTATGCGTAAGTGTTCAATTGCTTTTACTCTTGAAAGTGCTGTGAATGTTAGGCCTTGTTTCTCTATTTTTCCGATGTCAACTATGGCAAAGTCTAATGTTAGCCCCTGTGATTTGTGAATAGTAATGCCCCATGCCATTGCTAGTGGAATTTGTGTGTGGTTTCCTCTAGTAATTGGTGGAATAGGCACATGTTTTGCATTTTGTGGATCCCATGAAGGACCAGTATAATGTTTGAAAAGAACGACCACATATTTTGGCAAATCAGGTGGTTTGGAAGCTGCATCATAGACAATTTGTTTGATTTGACCCAAAGCACCATTTACAAAGCCAACTTCTATCCATAAATTTGCAATAAGCATAATTTCCTGGTCTATAGAAAGAAGAATTTCAAATGGTAGTTGTTCTTCTTGGTGTGCCTACTTATCTCTTCGATGGGCAATGATTGTTGTTGCACGTGCAATGGGTGAGTGCAATTGTGTTAACATTTTTATGTTGTGTGCACTTGAAGCTGCATTTGTTGCAAACAAATGCTTCTGTTGGCTGAAGTGGTTATTCTGATCAAGTGTCAAAGCATGAGTTGACTGCAATTGGAGGGATTCCCAATCTGTTTGCAATGGTGTTGTGTTGCGGATATTAAGCAACATTTCACAAAAACTTATCTATGAAAAACTTGTGCCTTGTTGACGAAATGGAATATCTAAGGTCACAACAGTATTGAATGTGTGCCATAGAGCCAGTGTCATTGAGTGAGATGCGTATAATGGCTTATCCATAACTGGCGAAAGCTGTGCAAGATCACCAACCAAAATGACTGAGATAGCTGCAAATGATTCATGTTGTCTGCTGGGAAAAGCTTCTCGCAATATTTTATCAATATTAATGAGTAATTGAGGGCCAACAAAGCTCATTTCATCTATTAAAATGTAACGTAAATGTTTGCATTGCCCTTGAAACATTAATAGGGAATGGCCTGTTAAGGGTTTGTATTATTGAATGGGTATACAGAGGGCAACATGGTTTGTGGTTGCTTGGATATTATATGCGGAAACACCTGTTGGTACTAGTACAAGAAAAGGGTATTGTGCATGTTCTAAATTTGAATTTAACTATCTGCATATGCAGTCAATAAGAAATGATTTTCTAGTGCCTGTTGTGCCTTGAATGATTAATCGTAATGGTGAAGAATGCAAGTTCTATTCAACATGAGTTTTAATGATATCAAGTGCAATAATTTGGTTTCTTGCAAGCTCATAGTTAGTAGGTACATTTAAATGTGGGTTGGCAAGGTTGTGGGGTGCTTGGCTTTTCTCTGTTAAAATAAATTGAGATGCTTTTGAATGCAGTGCTTCATCAGGTATAGAAGAAGTCCAATCAAAGTGTAGATCAAAATCATGTCTGCCAAGCATTTGAAGAGCAACAACGTCAAAGTTGTTTGATACTCCCATTTGTGACAAGAACTCCCATTTGTACAGATCTTCATGAGTAGATTGTTGAATGTCTTCTGGTTGTAGCTCTTCACCAGTTTCTGTTGTAATGTGTTCTTCAAAACCATTTACATGCCAGTAGATGTAATATGTACTTAGAAGATGTTTCCAATTTATTATAATTTCTTTAGCTGAGTTCCCTATATGTAGAGGAATGATTCGAAATGGTTTGTAAAGAAGCAATTCACTCCAATAGAAACTTTCAAAACTACTATCCTCTTCTAAAGGTAAAGATTTGTGTTGTGGGTAGACATTTAAAATTGCTGGTAGCTTTCTTTTCACCCATTTACATGATTTACGCTGGTTAGAGTATGTATATAGCTAGGCTGAATGAAGCAGAGTCAGGTTTGCTAATTCTGATGGTCATTTCATGTAGTTTGAGATATAAGATATTGAGGTTTGAGATCCTTCATCACAATTAGCTATGCGTTGGAAGATTCTTTTGCCAACATTGAGCGTTACACACTAATACATTTGGACTAGATTTTCGACTGAGGTTTCCAATGTAGAAGGTATATTATGGCCAAATTTGATTTTTTTTTGAAAAAATGCCTGCATTCATCATAATTCCGATGGAAATTACCCATTTGGTTTCGATGAAGAAGGCATTAGCAATGAGAATTTTCTTTTTTTCAAAAAAGTGCTCAAGTTCATCGTAATTCCGACGATAACGACCATTACAAAATAAAAAAAGAGGCGGGGAATTCATTTTTGAATTGTAATCCCGCGTAGGTGTTCATGGTGACTTCAACCCCCAAGAACATCAAACCCGCATCAAAGGCAATCCCACACAGGAGGTAGATTCAAATTGCCCTAGTTTTTAATTTCATGTTGCAAAAAATATACATGTGGTGGTTAATTGTCCTAGTTTAATCTCATAAAACCATAGAACTGTGATTGAGGAGTGAGCATTCAATTTTGTATCAGCAATCCCTTCCTCCCGTATACGCGCGTATTGATTGTTCACATGAGATCACATCTCTTTGCGACATCATATCAAACAATTCACGAGCCTTGTCCATGTTTCCACATTTTGCATTCATGTCAAGCAGGGCATTTGCAAGTACAACACCTAACAAAATTCGTCTATCCGTTATGCTTTGATGGATGTCCATACCCTGTTCCAAAGCTCCCATTTTTGCACAGGCAGGGAGGATGCTGGAAAAGGTTGTGGAATTTGGCTTTATGCCTTCCAATTTAATTTTCTTGAAAGTGTCTAAAGCCTTTTCGACAAATCCATTTTGTGCATATCCAACAATCATTGTAGTCCATGAGACAACATTTCTTTCAGGCATTCTATCAAATAGTTCATGTGCCTTGTCTATGCTTCCACATTTTGCATACATGTCTACCAAGGCAGTTACAACTACAACATCTGAAAAAATTTCTCTATCCTTTATGCTTCGATGCATGTCCATACCCTATTCCAAATCTCCCATTTTGGCACAGGCAGGGAGGATAGTAGCAATGGTCGTGGAATTTGGCTTTACACCTGCTGATTGCATTTGCTTGAAAGTTTCTAAAGCCTTCTCAACAAATCCATTTTGTGCAGTTGCAACTACATCTGACAAAATTCCTCTATCTTTTATGCTTTGATGGATGTCCATACCCTTTTCCAAAGCTCCCATTTTGGCACAGGCTGGGAGTAGGCTGGCAAACGTAACTAAAGAAATGCAATGATCAGCTCCAAAGACATCAAACCACTACTAACAAAACCGAGAGTCTAAAATATGATAGGGAATAGTGTGAGCTGTCCTGAAATAAAATATTTTATTTTCAATTTCAACTAAAACATAATTACTCGGCCATTTAATGTTATTAATGAGTGTTTAATTTATGAAAGAGATAAATGGTTGGCCACAAGTACATGAGTTACTAAATGCACACAAATAAGTGAATTTGATATTCAAAACTATCTACAATGAATTCAATTCTTGTCCATTAGTCATTTATGTTTGCAATAAGCATCTTTCTTTGTTTTTCTTAATCTTTATTTATAGTTATGTGCATATTCCACATTCTATAATTAGGATATCAATTTCTATGGCTGAACACTAGCATGATGTTTGTGTTGTGGTATAGATGCGTGGAAACATAATTATGGGATTGTTATATTATAGAGATCATAAATCTAGATATCGCATATTAGTTATAGCTCTTCTTGGATTGAGTCTAAAGTTGACATACAGTCATAAAGCCATTATTAGCAGATCTATCCATTTCTAGTAAAGACAATTGAGAAAGTCATTTTGATATTGAGAGTTTCTTATCTGTTTACCTATTGATCATTATTAAGCCATAATATTTAGGTCTATTTATCTCTCTTGCAAAACCTCTGTAAGTGTCCTAGATTGTCCCTACTACTCACTCTTCAATTCAGAAAAATGGAGTTCTAAAGATTTGTTGCACAAGATGGCATTGAACATATCAACAAGGCTATCATGGAAGGCATGTTCGAGCTTCCACTTGTACAACTTACAAAAAATGGTTTGTTGATAGAAGAAATTCTTGAAATAGGGATACAATCAAAAGACAAGTAAGTACATACAAACCTCCTCAGTTGAAAGTAAAATATGTGTATAAAAAGAGTACATTGAATCCCAATCCATAAACACAATAGAGATACCGATGGAGACTTAATTGGATGTAGCATGTCGCACCAAATTTGTTAGAGTATGCTAAGCTAGTACATAATGTTTCGTAAAGCCACATTAGTATTTTACCCAGATCATTATCTACCAAAACTAACTATAGTAATCCTTTTGAGGATTAATTTCATGGTGCTAGATCTTCATTTAGTTCCACTTCTTGTTGGAGATAAGAACAATTATTTCTTGAGGTAGATGAATATCCCATCAACAAAGGACAAGACCCTTTCTAGAATATAACAAATTCTACTGCAACAAAAGATCATGGGGGTTTCACTAGAGATATTGAATAAGAGATAGACTTCTACTGCTGCATTAAAAGCATTGGCATGCTCTTCATTTATTGATGTAAACTCTCTGTGACGCCACCACAACCAACAAAGGTGTAAAAAGTTGTTTGCAATGCATGGATTTTTAGGATTGTCCTTTGAGAAAATAGAATTAAAGTATGGAAGTAGGATCTGCCAGCTCTTGAGGGAAAGACCATGTCAGACAATAATTTCTGTTTTCTTGCCTGTGAAGAAAGACCTTGTCAGACAATATCAACAAACAACAAAATAAGGAAACAATTGCTAGATTGTGGTCTAACTTGAAAAGAAAAGGTGATGGAAAATGTTATTGTCCGTGCAAAATTTGTAAGGGGTTAAAGACTAGAAGACTTCTAATCAAAACAATGAAGAAAAATTGTAGGCTGCATGGTCACATTGAAGGTGGACATGATTATCATCTATTGGTAAGTTTTTCATTATATCATTTTGACAATTTATATACATAATAAATCACGTGATGATGAGATCATGATCATGATTTATTTATGTATATCAATTTTATATAGGTCGAGCACCCCGGAGCACATGGTATGGATCAACACAACCCTGAGAATATGGTTTTCGAAGTGGACGAACATGGAGGTGTGAATATCGAAGCTGAAGATAATGATCCCATGGAAGATGACGATCATGAGCCAGAAAACACAATTGAAGATGATGGTACAAATACATTGATCCATAACTCATTTAGTACTCGCGCAACTGAACATGATGATGAAGATGACCTTGATGTTGTTCATGATGTTCCTCTACTTGAGAAGGCATCTGAGGCCCTTTATGAAGGCTCGCAGGCAACTCTTCTCTCTGCTGTATTGTTGTTGGTGAGCTTGAAGGTTATGAATGGTTTATCCAACATAACAATGTCACATATGTTAAGTTATGTCATATATGTCATAATAAACTGTGAATCATGTTGTACCATTAATATTATTTATTATAACAAATTATCTTTTGTTGTTGTAGATTGATAGGTGAGTTTTTGTTACCACCATCAAATATTCTACCTCACTCATACTGAGAATTATCTGCAGTTATGAAAGATATTGGAATGGAGTATCAAGCAATAGATGCTTGTACCAATGATCATATTATATATCACAAACAACATGAATTTCAAATTGAATGCCCTGAATGTCATATCCGTAGATATCAAATAGATCAAATAACAAAAAGGGTTCCTCTCAAGGTTCTTCACTATATTCCCATTATTCCACGTATGCAACGATTATTCAAGTGCACTAGCTTGGCACAATTTATGGATTACCATGCACGCAATAGAAGTCAAGATGACATTATTCGAATGCCTGCGGATGCTTTAGCATTTATGGACATAGAGGAAAAGTGGCCACACTTTAAAGAAGAACCTCATAATCTCAGGCTTTCATTGGCAGCGGACGGTGTCAATCCATTTGGAGAGATGAGATTTGTTTACTCAGTGTGGCCTATTTTTGTTATCAACAATAACATTCCTCCATGGATGTCAATAAAGAGGGAGCACATAATGTTGGCAATGATTGTTCCAGGTATTTTATCATTTAAATATAGTCGTCTAAATTTAATTATAAATATTGCAGTAAAATGGTCATAATAATTATGTAATGTTTTTGTTCATTCGATTAGGTAAGTACCATGTTAAAGATATGAATGTATATATTGAGCCTCTTATCGACGAGTTGCTGGAGTTATGGAATGGTGTCACTATGTATGATGTCTCTAGACCAATAGGACAAAGACAATTTCAATTCCATGCAATGCTTCTATGGACAATACACGATGCCCTGGGGCTAACACATTTTTGTGGTATGTTATAGTGTTTAAGTTGTGCATGAACATTATAATTCAAAAAATTATCATATTTAATCCAATTATACATTATCTTGTAGGTCTTCAAACAAAGGGAAAATTTGCATGTCATGTTTGTGGTCCAAAGATGAAATCTCGTCATTCAAAAAGTTTAGGAAAGCAGGTGTTTGATGAGTATAAGCACTTTCTCCACAAAAATCATAAGTATCGAAATACTGAAAAACATCTTTTCACTGGGAAAGAAGAGAATACATCAAAGCCACGAAGAATGACACCTCACTTGTGGAAGTTGGAATATAATAGAATTAATCATTAAGGTAATGTCATTCCATCTATTGGTTTGTCATAAAACATCTTTTCTATTTTGTTTTGTTTACTGATGATGTGATTGATGATCATGAAGGTCGTGAAGGCATAAATGACCACCTTCCTAAGAGAATAAAAAGTTATCCCTGACAATTTAGTAGGTTGCCCTACTATGAGCAGTTACAAATTGTTCATTTGTTTGATAGTATGCATATTAGAAAGAATATAACAGAGACATTATGGAAAATATTGGATGGAATGCGTGACAAAGAAATTTTTTTCAAAATATGTAGTGACATTCAGGATTCCAATCATGCAATGATAAATGTCATTCAATCAAATAGCCATGGAGACCAGATTAATATAAGTGAGCTTCCTTGGTTATTAACGGACCAGCAAAGCAATGCTATAAAAGAAGTCATACGAAAAATTCGATTTCCCACAGGATTTGCTGCGAACATAAATAATCTCACATCAAAGAAAAGTGAATTTGGGCTAGGGATGAAAACACATGATTGGCATACCTTCATTAAGGTAATTCATGTTCTTGTGTTTTTAGTATGTATTTAAGTACTGAGCGTACGTGTACTTTTCATTATGTTACAAAAAAATGAAAAGATAATTTTATAATTGTTGCAGTACGTTCTACCTCTATCTCTCCCAGATGACTTCAACAATAATGTCAAGCAAGTCATATATGATCTTGGAATATACATAAGGTAAGTAGTGATATTTGTTTAGTTCGTTGTATAGATATTATATTTGCGATTTGTTTTACTTCTTATGTAATTTTTTTTTTTTGCATCTTGAATACCTTGTAGGTGGTTTTCATATAAAGAAATCCATAAAGACGATATAAAATATTGGAAGAGAAAAATTCCTCATTTAATGTGTGAAATGCAAAAGTGTCTACCTCCAGCTTTTTTCAATGCACAAGAACACTACCTCATACACCAAGTTGAGGAGATTGAATTGTGTGGACTTGTACACACTAGGTCAATGTGGATGGTTGAGAGGCACTTGAAATTTTTGAAGGCTTTGGTTCGACAAAGAGCACATCCTGAGGGTTCTATGGTGGAGGGATATATGGTATACTAGACTATGGTGTACATTTCTGAATATCTTCCTAAGTTTGCAGCAAAGATCCACGTGGACCACATTTGGGATCCCAACACCATTAACAAATTTGAAGGGGAGTACTTGACGGGGAAAGGTAGACTGAGGAAAGTGAGAGGTAATTATAAGATGTTATTGTAGTTAATTAATTCTTAATCTTCAAAATAAATCGATTGTAAGACGTCTATTTATTTTTTGTACAGTTGGTCGAGAGTGGGATGCACTACATTTGTATATTGCAAACAATCTTGATTGGATGACTGTATGGATTGAATGTTGTCAACATTCTGGACGCACGTTAACATGGGAAGGTGTGGCTTCATTGGTTAAAGAAGCACATCGTAATGGAGATTCCAATGTTACGCAAAGGGAAATTGATTTAGCATGTGGTTTAAGAGATAAACAAGTACGTATAAATTTATTAATCACCCATATGTTTATCAACTCACAATGCAATAAATTTTACATGTTTGACATATCGCAGTTCAAACACCACAATGCTATGTGCTGCAATGGTCATAAATTTCGCATAAAAAAGTTGGATGACATGAAGAAAACTTGTGATTCTGGCATCACTGCAATCTTTGAGATGACAAATATTTCATCGAGAAATGACATTCATCCTCAACAGTCTCAAAATCCATACTATGGTATTTTGGATGATATACTTGAGTGTGACTTTAATTCCTTCAAATTAGTTTTGTTCGTCGTCAAATGGTATAGGCTGCGATTGAATAAAAATGATCCTGATAGAACTGTTATTGAACATGATAATGGTTTTATAGTGCTAAATACAAGGTCATTTGAACCAGTTGGGGATGAGCCCTATGTTCTTCCAAGCCAATGTGAGCAAGTATTTTACTCAGAGGTTCCACATAAACCGGGTTGGTCATTTGTTGTTAGACATGATCCAAGAGGAAGGCCGATAACGTATAATGTGATGGAAGATAAAGTGGATGATGATCACGATCGACAGTTTCACAATGACGATGAAGAAGAACAAGAAGAAGAAGAAGAAGACGACGACGACGACGACGACGACGACGACGACGACGATGATGATGATGATGATGATGATGATGATGATGATGATGATGATGATGATGATGGTGATGGTGATGATGGTGATGATGATGGTGAAGACATTGATGATGATGATGATGACGACAACGACGACGACGACGACGACGACGACGATGATGATGATGATGATGATGATGATGGCGATGATGACCTTGATGTTCATGATGATGAGGAATGAAATGTATGCGGAATGCGATTAGTATATTATCTATTGAATATTGACTTCTTGATAGAATTTTTTTTACATAATTAATTCATTCTATTTTGAATTCTAATGCCATTACATAATTAATTCATGATGCACCTTTTAATATGGAGATGGAGATAGGGGGTGTGACTATTTATGTGAAATTTTTTAAACTGTGTTTATTTATGGAAATTGGATTGTTTATTAGCTATGTGACTATTTATGTGATCATTTAGTTGAGGATCCTGCATAGTCTACATAAAGTAAAGGTAAAGAATTACAAAATTTACAATGATTTTGATGACAACATCTTTTTATTATTTAATACTCTTTTTGTCTACAAAGTTCATGTTGTTCATGTTGTGTATGATGTAATTTCGCTAACGTTTTTTATATTTTTTCTTTGTCACAGGCCAACATGGATCCATCACATATCGCAGGCAGAGATGTACCTTGTGACACTTCTACCGAGCAGGTAAACCTCATTGTAATTTTACAAATTAGGTAGAAGCAAACTGTTACATTATTATGTTCTTTTTTTAGTGATTTATACTAATTTTGTAATTGTTAATGATATTCTTGACATATACGGATGTTCGGGGAAAGGGAAAGGGAGTTGCAGTACCTGAGTACCTTTCTATGGATGTGGAATCATTAGGGTTAAGAAATGATGACCCTGAAGATCCCACAGACCTTGTGAAATTCTTTAAAATGCCTCTTATAAAAATTAGAAAAGAGATTGTTGCTTTGGCAGACGTGCATCCTACCACTGATGAGATATGACAGAGGGTGGAATTATTGTATAAGACAGCAGAAAACTTGCAAGTAAGCAGTAATGAAAGCTTTAATTATAACAAAAGGTCAGTAATGGTTTATATTTTATTCTCTTTTTATGTCATTAACTAAAATATGTACGTATTGTTTTTACAACAATTTATCCGCCCTCATGAAAGTCGTTCCTACGATCAGGGTGTTGCAGGATCAAGTGATGACGATTTTCTTGTATTATCACTTGCTTGGCTTATCACTCTGAGTAGCCAAAACACATCATACTTGATACTGTCAATTTTCAAAATAAAGGTTCATCCTTGTTTACAATTCTTGCACTTTTCATATATTTAATGTTTGATATATTTAATGTATTATTCTTTAGGTGCTGTTAATGTTACTCTGCAAATGCCGACACCGCCTCATCAGAGGTCACCCTTACCTATATTGCCGACTACAATGTCGGCAACACGTAGCATGCAGACATCCTCTAGTGCACGTCATATTGGCCCACCCACTATTGGTAGATCCCTCTTTTTCTCTATCTTCTGTCATGTGTTTATTTACCTTCAAGCGCTCTTTCTTGAATTCTAATGCCATTTCATAGTGGATTCATTTTTTGCAGGAGGAGATGCACATGAGGATGTGCCACATGTGACTATTGCTAATAACATAGCATCATTTCCTGGATCTTCTCATATTGCTAGTACGGGAACATTGCAGGCCACATTTGTGGTGAGCGACGAAGAAATGCTTCCTTTAAAGATACAAAAGGTTCCAGGTACTTTAAAATTATTATTATATATACTCTAATTGTAATTTGCTTTATGATCACTCGTTTTGGACTAATATTGATCCCATGAATTTTTTGCAGGCAACAATATTTTCTATAAACATCTTAGTGACATTTCATTGCAGATATTTGGACCCACCATACGTAAAAGGTGGTACACCATATGTGAACTAACCCTTATCCACTTTTGATTTCATATCATTGCTAGAATACTTTTCCTTTGATCCATTTCTTGAAGTGTAATAAATGTAGCTTCAGTTCATTTCTAAATCTAACAGGTTTTTTTTTTCTTTAAAAGGTGGAATGACCAAGAAAAAAGGTTAAAAGATGAATTGACAAGCCAAATGGTTGAGTGGTTTGGAAATGACACCTTTGACAAAACCAAGCTCCTTGAAAAAGTTGGCACATATGTAAAGTATGTGAGGGACCAATATAGGACCCATTTAGAGAGGAACCTAAAGTACGAGCGTCCCCCCATGATTCCAAAGAGGGAGTGGAAGGACCTGATTTTGGATGCCAAGGAGAGAATTGAAAGGAAAAAAGGAAATACACCAGTAGATGCCAGAAGAAGGTACGAAATACTATTCAGAATGTAATTATGTACTAATTAATTACTCTTTATATTTATATAATCTAACATATTTCAAACTTTTTATAGACTGAGTGACACGTCAAAGGAAAAGCACAGGAAACACAAACTCGGCTCTGGTGGTTACATGAAACTTGTTGCATGAATTGTAAGTATCTCATGTAAACTCCCATATTGTCTCAAAATATTAATAAATTGCAAACGTTTTTTTTTATCAAACAATGCAAGCAAAATTCACGGTACCAAGCAAAAATGCAGGGCTCTGAATTCAATAGAGCGCCCACAGAAGATGACAAGAGAATTGCCTACCAGCAAGGCTATTTAGCCGTGGCTGATCGACTATGAGAATTGAGTGGGCATACACAACATTCAAGTGCATCTGTCACATAGGTAAATATGGTAAATGGAAGTTGTTTCAAATTGAATACTTTACCAATAATCTAATTGATGTTGAGTTCCAACATAAAGTGACTATATTTGTTTTAAATAAGCAAGCAATGATAACAATGTGCATGTCATTGGAATGCAGCCTGCTAATTGTGAAACACCACCTGCACATGAAGGTCCGGATGTGCATCCCAGTAGTGAAGGTATTCATTTGCTATTCAAATTTATTTATTTAGCTATTAATACAATTAAACATCTTAATTTGTAATTAGAGTAGTAATTAATGTAACCTTTCTTGTTAATATTTTAAAGCATGTAGTCGGTGGTGAGCAAGTGGAGCATGATCTGGGTACACAACCTCAAGAACGTGATGTTCCCCACTCAGGTGAAGAGGACCGTGGTGTTCAACATGTTGAGGTTGAGGCTACACAAAATGATGTCGCCCCATCAGGTAAAGAGTACAACAATTATGTTCTCTAAATTAATGTAACAATAATAATTTTTTTGTTTTTGAATTTAACCCATTTCTTTGTTATTGCAGAGGAGCCCCCTTCACTTCAGTGTCCTCATCCTCAGTATAGGACTAGGCATACATTGAGATCACAAGTAGTTCGTGGAACATTTGTAGAGGGGGGAAATGATGAAGACACCGATGTTCCACTTAGTCTTTTCATAGCTTCAAAGAAAAAACAAAGAAAGAAATGATTGTAATATAACTTATTTGATAATGACTGATTTTATGTGTTAGTGAATGTAATTATGTGCTAATTAATGGTTATGGATGATATGTGTTAATTAATATTGATGAATGTTGCGTGTTAATTAATGTTAATCAATGTTATGTGTTAATGAACGTTATTTGATATTAATGAATGAATGCTATATTTTATTAATGGTAGAAAGAATTAATGAATGAATGTTATAAGATGTTAACAGGGAATTTAGAGTGATGTTAGGGGGGGGGAGGGGCCAAATGAGTTTCCACCTTCACGTGGTTGGCCCTGTTAAGTAGAGAATATTAAACTATTCTCAAAACCAAGCGAAGCTCAACAAGGTAACACACTTTTCAATATTTCATTATGTTGCACAATTAATCTTATTGAATAATGTATATTGAATCTTAATTGCAGGGTCTAACAGAGCCAACACAAACAACAACACCACGAGTTGCTGGCTATAATGAACTCCCATATTGTCTTGTCTTTACACGAACAATATAAGTTGCTTCTAGTGTTGATATCCAAGGTGGGACTGCAAAAGTTATGAATATGCCTCATCCTTGTAAGTTTTTTTATTACAACTCCTAATTCTTGAGACCAAACTTTTTGTTCTTGATGTTTTTCACTAGTTGTCATAACCTCTGACTTTGATGCTTGTGCCTTAATAGAACTAGATGTTTCTTGTATGCATACTTGGTCAAGGACTGCATTATGATGCTATAGGGCTACAAACTAAGAATATTTATTGTATTGAGTTGCACATTTGACATGAGTTGTCCTATGACTGCTATGCACATTTATGTATATAGACTATTTCTAGTCTGTATATTGATATTAATTTTGAGAAAATATTACAAAACTTAGAGTATTCTCCATAAGACTAGAAAAAAGCTCAGATAAATTTCTGCAGCGTTTTCTTACAATTACTTGCGATCATTTTTTTAGGAGTCCTGGTATCCATTTATAATAGTATGGATGCATACAAGCTTTGGACCCTTCAAAAGAAAGTTTGTTACAAACAACTGATCATTTTCAAGATGTGGTTATAAGTCCTTTTCAGCATCTGCAGCTTCCTCTGCTTGTTGTTCTGTTGCAACCTCCTGTAACTGCTCCCGAGCATCTTCTTTCTGTCCCATATACTTATCTTTCCACTCCTGATACACATCATCACTAGGCCAATTAAAACTAGCAATCTTCTGTTTCATATCTTCTAGCCGCTTCCAAGTGACTCGTACATGCCCAATCTCTATTTCTATGAAACCATAATGAAATTACACTTTTTCAATTTCCTCAATTGTTTGGACAAATAAGGATGTGTTATCAATACTAATAATCTGATTGATCCTTAGGGACAAATTATGGTCCACCTCCTTTAACCAAGTCTTCTCTTCCTTTAGTTGGATAGGACCAATGAAACCTCCTGGAAACATTTCAAATTTATGATTTGAATATTCTTTCTTATAAAGTTGGGCTTTTCTTTTTATACCTACTCCTTCCACTGAAAGAATATTCGTCTCTTTTATAAACTCACACGTGGACCTTAGATTGTCATTCTCTTCTGCATCTGCATGGGAAGAACACATGAGCTCTAACTCTTTACCTCTAGGCACCCACTTATTCAGGATTGGTTCCAAAGTGGCTTCTTCTTCTCTCAATTTGATCAAAATCTCAAGAATCAAGATGGTGGCTTTCACCTTCTCCTCATATTTGTTTGCATACAATGTCTGAGCTTGTTTCAATTTTTTTAACTCGTGTTGGACATTTTCAGGTAATTGGGAACTAGAAGGCATAGGAGAAGGGGGATATTCAATGATGGGAATAGTAGGAGGGGGTCTTGCTGGAGAGGAGGCTATCATGAGTGTAGAAGATTCACCGGGATGATATTGACCTGCCAGTTGACTCTGGAGTCTAGCAATTATGCTGTCTCTGTTGGCTATTCCTTCTTTAGCATCATTGTAAGCTTTTAAAATAGTCTCCAACTTCAATTGGAGATTAGCCTTTTCTTGTGCCTCTTTCTCTACCATGGCAACACTGAATTTTGCAGTCTCTAGGACTGTGCTTGCAGCTTCCACTACCCCTGTGTCTTGGACTCTTTTAACTATCATGCCTCCTAAGAGGCTAGAATTTGATGCATCCTTCCTTCTTTTGTTTTCATCCTTCTTTAAAGACCACATGACAAGAGCAACATTATCTTTGCTGAATGTCACTCCTTCCATAGGCTTTGTTTCTTTCTTCACTGCATCAAGCACTAAGGCATCAACTATATCCCATTCAGGGAGAATCAACACACCAGCCTTTGCTACCATTTCTCTTCCTTTGTTAGGGGTGATTGCTTTGAACTCCTCCATCATTTCTTTCTTAACCTCTTCTTCTACCTAAGTTGTATTTTTAAGAGGCTGTTCACTTTTCCTCTGTTCACATCTAGTCTTGAATTGATCAATATTTTGCTTCCATAGAAACTGTATAAAAGCTCCTGATGTGACAAAATTACTATCAGCTAGGAATTCTTCACTAGCTTGCTTAATAGTAAGGTCCATCTCTTGGCCCTTTAACTCACCATCAGTCAAATCCATTTCAACATTAGGTGGCTCTTCGGGCATCCCCTCTTGGGTCTCCTCATAGGTATAGGCAATCTCACCGAGACTCCCTAACTACAATAATTGTTTAGCCACAACTTGTTCATCTCCAATGTGGATAGGAGACTGAGATGGAGAATATTGAGGCTCATCAGTTTCAATTTCCTTTCCTACTCTCTTCTTCTTAGGGGAATCCTGGATGTCAATGACATCTTCAATTTTCCTCTTCCCTTTTGAAGTGGAAGGCTCACCTGTCACTGGCATTATCAGAGTGTACACCTTTTGTGCATTACATAGTCACCACGTGGGATATCTCTAGCAAAGGCAGGCTTAGCCAATACCATCTTAGCCTTATCAGGCTCATTTTACATTATGGCCTCCCTTTTTTCTTTTAAGGTCTGCATGAGATCTTCAAAATAAAGAATCAGGAATTTTATTTTCTCCTCAAATGGATTGAAGCTAGAAAGGGGGTCATAGCCAGTGTCAAATTGATGGATAAAATCAAGGGCTTTCTTATATGCCACCTGCTTCTCCTTCCTCAGTTCTTTCTCATCTAAGCTGAATTCATTTCTAATTAGATCTTCTAGGAACTAAAATTGATGTGGCCTACCTATGCACACTGCTCTTTTTCTGAACATGCCATTGAAAAAATCCTTGGGGTCTGCACATCTTGACACTGCAGTAGATAGCCTATATGGCTTAAAGAATTCTTCAAAAAATCTGGTAATAGTTGGGAAAATAGTCCCTTTACCTCTATTGGTTAGCTCTGCTTCTTGTACTCCCCCAATTTGTCTTAGGACTTCTGCAATCCCTATCTTCAATGGGACCTGATAGGGTAGTAAAAAGGGGGTGCCTCTAAATCCAAACACTCTAAAAATAGTAGACATAGGGTACAAATATATGTCTCCCCAATTGTGAACAATCTTGATATCCTCTGCAAACTCCTTTGGTCTGAGAAACTCCAAAAGAGCCTTAGGAATTCTAGGGTTTTCTCTGCATAGAAGAATCCTAATTTTAGATGCAAAGCATCTATCAAACTTTAAATAACTTGCATCTTCTCTATCCCAAGATAGAACAGTACTCCACAATTGCGTGGGCATCTCCTCTTTATCCTTGACCTTAATCAGGTCCATCTCCTTTCCAAAATAATTAGCCCCTTTGAACATAAACATATGCATTAACATAGAGTACCATCCAAATGGCCTATCCACCTTACCATTTTTTATTCCTACTAGCCCTTTATGAATTGCATCAGCAAGGTATGAGGCATAATAAAATGTTATTGCTAGGGAGGGGTTTAGAATTTGTGCAATCATTAACATATAATGGGTTGGCATATTCTTTTCAACATCCTCTCCAAAAATATAGCATAATGCCCAATACATACCCTTAGCTCTTAGAGTGAATAGGTTGAGAGAGAATGGTTCCATTGTGCTGGGGCCTACAACTATTAACCCCCCTATCTTTACAAAGAATTCTTTCAATGGGCCACTTCTAAGATGATCCCTTTGTGTGTTGTAAACCTGGGCTAACGACTCAAAGTCAATAGGTTCTAACAAATTGGAGGACTCACTGAGTTTAAACACTTTCCTGAATTCATCTTCATTTATCTCAGTCAAGACTGATCCCTTTATGTTCCTGATGCATCTTGCCACAGAGTCATAATTTTGTGCAATCAGGGCTAACAGATCTACATCCATAAAAACACCTAGGACCACAAGCTTTCCTACATCTTGCTCCCATATGCCATTCAAAGGAGCTAGGGATTTTCTTTGCCCAAAACCGACTTTGAAGAGTCCTAAGCCTGACAATCCTATTTCAGGGTCCCTCAACCAATTACCCTTATCATAAAGGCCATCTCCAATTTTTAGACGAGGGTTCTTAGGCACTAGCTCTTTGGCCTTAGCCCTAGCATTGGTGGACATGGTTAATTGCTCTAAAAAATCATCACAGATATTTCGGT
The DNA here is from genome assembly GCF_030272615.1 of Cryptomeria japonica. Taxonomy (NCBI): domain Eukaryota; kingdom Viridiplantae; phylum Streptophyta; class Pinopsida; order Cupressales; family Cupressaceae; genus Cryptomeria; species Cryptomeria japonica. The sequence continues at coordinate 802,855,065 of NC_081414.1, read as the reverse complement.
CCTGGTAATTCACTTTCCCTGTAAATTCTCTTTTGGGTGCCATTCTGGTCAAACAATTATACCACTAGAAGCTAGCACAGACCTCTAATGAAGTAATTCACACATCAGTATTTGAGAACAAACCAAGAGTTATCAAGAAAAGCACAAGAAACCTGATTATTCGCCTGAAGAAAATCGCTCTGCAACAATTCACTCTACAACAATTTGCTCTGCAACAAACTTCGATGAAACAATACTTAGCAATCAAGTTGATGCAGACGGAAAATGGCAAGTTGGCATTTAAGTTTTTAGAAATTAACTCCGCATGCTTTGGATTTCTTTTCAGAATTAACTTTGCCAAATCGAATTCAAAACTGGCTCCAACAGGTCATAATTTCTCTAAGTCTTTCCTCTGTTTTGCTCTTTCGCTACTTCGCAAAACATAAAACCCATGCTCTTTTCTTTCATGAAACAATGCTGGCCATTGGATCTCGAGAACTTACATCGCCTTTATCTCCATTTAATCTCTTTGCTTTAGTGTCGGGCCCTACCTCCTTTTTGCCACTTCACAGAGTTTAACAGTCGTGCACTTTTCCTTTGCGAGGCCGCGCTAAGCGTTAGATCAAACTCAAATCACCTAGCCTTTAACTCCAACCGGGACTGTTAATCCTTTTAACTAACCACGCCTCATCTTGACAGCTAACTGTTTTTTCCATTTCGCTAACATTAAGCTACGGGCATCTTTAGGTCACGAAACAATGAGAAGCTTTGGATCAATCTTGAGATGAATGCCTTTTAAGTGGGCCCTTTATCTAGGAATTACTTACCCCACTTGTTATCCAATTAATAAACGCCACATGGCAGTCGGCCATTAGCCCTGGAAACTCCTTTTGGTTCCACCCTTAATCCGCCACGTGTTCCCTTTTACTATTCCCACATAACTGCTAGTTACACCTAGGCGGGCCCTCAACCACTTTTTTAAACCACGTGTCACGTCACTCCTCCGTGTGATTTCCACCTGTCTTTCACGACTTTGCGAACATTATTCTTCGTTTGGCTTGCAGCCACGAAACCATGAGAACCATTAGATCAAAACAGACCTGATCTGCTTTTAACTTCATACCATGCATGTCCATTGGGCCCATCGGCCTTTTTGCTACTTCGTAATGACTAACTTGCTAGCATCTTATCTTTGCGAATTCACGCGAGCCGTTAGATCTCAAGAACTTGCTCATTGTTTACTCTTTTTATGACAACCTTGCCCGGACCCACTGCATACCGCCAACTGAGTGCCTTGTCACCACTATGTCATCGCCAACTGGGGTTACCACATTTACTACCACTCTTAGCGAGACCCTCCACCTTTTCACTATTTTGCTGAAGGTATATCTCGTGCATCTCCCGACCATGAAACAATGAGAAGCCATTGATCTTTTTCCAAGCTCTACAAAAAGCGACAACTGTTATGCCACGTCACTCCTCCGTGTGATTTCCACCTATCTTTCGCGACTTTGCGAACATTATTCTTCATTTGGCTTGCAGCCATGAAACCACGAGAATCGTTAGATCAAAATAGACCTGATCTACTTTTAACTTCATGCCATGCCTGTCCCTTGGGCCCATCGGCCTTTTCGCTACTTCTCAATGACTAACTTGCTAGCATCTTATCTTCACAAATTCACGCGAGCCATTAGATCTTAAGAACTTGCTTGTTGTTTACTCTTTTTATGACAACCTTGCCTGGACCCACTGCATACCGCCAACTGAGTGCCTTGTCATCGCCAACTGGGGTTACCACATTTACTACCACTCTTAGCGGGACCCTCCACCTTTTTGCTATTTTGCTGAAGGTATAGCTCGTGCATCTCCCGACCACAAAACAACGAGAAGCCATTGATCTTTTTCTAACCTGATCATTCTTTAACCAAAGAAGACCGCTTATCTCTGGGACCCGCCAAACCCTTTTGCCACTTCATGAAGGTTAAAACACGTTCAACTTAACCTCACGAAACCACGTTGTCCATCCGATCAGATGAAACTTGATCAGTGTTTAGCTTTGGTCCAAACCTATATGCCAGGTCCACCTTCGCCTTTCGCTACTTCACGAAAACTAAGTTTCAAGCACTTTTTGGTCGCAAATCAACGCGGGCCGTCAAATCAATAGAAAATCGCATGATACTTATAAGGCCCGATGGACATTAGAAAAGGCAGACTAAAAGCGAACAAGAATAAAATATTTAAAGGGACCGCCTAGGTAAATGACAAGGGGAGAACACTTTTATGATAAATGGACCCATCGCTTAAGTGAATACAGTAACGCCAAATTAGAAACCAAAAGGGCTTTTCTCAGGTATTGAAGAGACTTAAAACCTAAACCCTGAACCCCTTAGGATTTAAAACAAATTGAAAGAACTTCCTTCCTTCGATGGCTCTTTTATATTTATTTTTTTTATAAAAATGATCATCGTTGGAATTACGACGAATACCAAGCTTTCGACTGACGACTTCTTTGACTGTCGGCAGAGTCCATTGGATTGTCGAATTTCCGACGAGAATGGCATCGTCGACCAATCAGATGCCGAGTTTTTGACGGTGGATTTTGTCAACACTCCGATGAAAATTCATCAAAAATCTGACAAACGGCCATTGAAAATTAGCTCCGAATGTATTAGTGACAAATTAGTGTGTGCAAGATATCAATGGGAGTTTAAGCAGCATGTGACAAGTTTCTTGTGTGCTAATGTCCCTATCAGCAACAATTCCCATTAACAGTCTTTGGTATGCTAAGAGAATTGTATCATCTGAATTTGTTGATTCAACTATGCGTTTCAGGATATCAGTATAACTTTCTGACTTCTGTTCAGTTTTGGATGCATACTTTGAGATATATTGTAGAACTGCTTTTTTGGAGCAGACAGGTTGACAGTCAACATTAGCCCTCCATATGGTGAGCATTGTTGGGTTGTGTACATTTAGACGATTGTCATTCCTTGCTGGTTTGTATGATGGGTTATTGTTGTGGTCTAATATCAATGAGGATTCATGTTGTTCAGGCCAAGGAGCTTTGTACCGACATTGAAGAGTTGAGTTTTTTTTCCTCAAGCAGGTATACTCTGAAAACTTTGTATGTCATTGAACAACATTGCCCAAGTCAGTATAATTAGTGCAAGGATCAGACCTAGATATGATCTCTGTATCTACAAGACATGGATCTGAAATTGCGGGCATATATTGCCTATTCAAGAGAGCTTCTTCAGGACGTGGATTCCATGTTGTGATGTACTGGTCAAAGAAGTGTTTAACTGATTGGATACTTGCATGATCTGACCAATCAAGGTTATCAACATTTGGTGCTTCTGGTAACCAAAAAAAGCCATGTATATGTGCAGATCCTCGGTGTTGCCATTCATATATGTACCAATGGTCAATGGTTTTCAATTCTTTGACAATGACTTCATCATGAAAGATTTGAAATCTTAAGTGCAAGTATAAAGCTATAATGTGTGGATTATTGACTAAATTTTCAATAAATTGTCTTCTATTGTTGGGTACAGTAGTTGACTTTGTTTTTGGCAATAACTTATGCAAGTTTGGCCATTTTGTATCAGATGAGCTTAAGGTAAAGAACAGTGTAGGTGCACCTAACTATTCTATCATTGATGTAAGGTCACGCCGGGATTTGCTCCAAAATGCTCGTGTACCATGCAACGAGGCTGCATATCACATGATATGATTTGGTAATTCACTTGAGGGTGTATTTTGTAAGTATTCTTTTAGGCCATGATGATTGTGTGGAAGACTATCTTCTAGATTAGTCTTAATGAACACAATAGCTGATTGTTGGGATCGATGTCTCATCATAAGATTATAGATATAATATCTAAAGCGAACATGTTGCCCAAATATTTGATCATAATATTTGATCAGGTGCAAAGCATATTCATGTAAATGTACATGCCTTGTTCTTTGTTGTAGTGGTAAAGCCATTCTAGAAGGGAAAAGTGCCAGGAATGCCATGGAAAGGAGGCCCTCTGTATTGTACTCATTGATAGGTGATGTACTGATTTGTGGCCAAGGAACAATGGTGTTGTTGCTATTATCTAAATGGAGGATGTTTTTTATGGCATCAAGTTCTGGTATTGATGATGGTAGTTGTGGGATAAATGAGGAAGTATTCTCCCCTATTTGTTCTTCATTGTTAATATTCGACAGAGTGGAAGTATCTTGAACAACATCTTCTTGCAGTGAATGCACTAAATATAGTAGCTCTGCAATGTCAATGGTTTGGTCTGGCAATAGATGCACTGCATCTAGATCAATGACTACATCCTTGTAGTATTGATCATGTTTCATTTTGTAAGCCAATGCATTCATGACGTGAAATCTATTCATGTAACAGTCATAAGTTAATCCTTGTAAATTGGTTCTATGGACAATAAGAATTTCTAATTGCTTAATATGACAAGGTAATGTTATTGCAATTTCAGAAATATCTTGTGGGAAGTTTATTGTATGGCCAAAATATTTGTATTGGTCTCCCCTTGCGTGCGTTACTTGTAAAACATGGGCAATTCTTGATATGAGCATTTCTTCTACTTGAGAGAGAGACTTTAAAACATAAGGTTGCTCACTTGGGTCCATATTGTTTGATAATGAGAAACGATGGAGGCCTTTTTCACCATAACATCTCATGCACATAAGTACGTGATTGACTTTTTTAATAGTCACTCCCACATACATTTCTTTACAAACAAAACATGGCTCTGTGACCTCCAACATATCAATCCTTTTGCGGAAATTAGACAATATATTTTGAAATGAAGGAGTCTTCAGAACAAGTTCAGGAGCAGTAGAATATGTTTGATTGACATTAATTTGCTCAAGATCATTGTTTTCTATTTGTAATAACTTTCTTGAGTTATTGTCAGGTTTGTGTAGTGCATGACGTCTCAATTGTCGTTTCTTGGAGATATTGTCTTTGTTCTTTGCATAGTAAGTTCTATTGGTCTGGCTTCTCTTCAATTTGATAGCATCAATTTGTTGAGGGCAAGGCTGGATAGATATCTAATATTTCAAAGAGAGTAGAGGTATGTCAGAGTTTTCATAATTGAAGATAGTTAACTTTGAAGTATGTATTAAGAATGTATGAGAATTCAAAATTGCTTCATCTATAGTTATGCGATTTTAGAGGATTTGTTCTGTATGTAAAGTAGTTTTGTGATGTTTATTTGTATGTGTAGTGATCTGTTCTGTTGTTTTGTTGCTCTCATTTACTGAACTTATATGTACACATATTTATATATATGTAAATGACTTTACTTGAAATGTATGGGTTTTGTAAAGTTATAAATTGTCTTTGTAGTGTTCTTCTGCGTACACTTGTTGTTAGTAACTTGGTTTTTCAAAAGCATCATTGTAATATAGGTATGCATAGATATAGTAATTTTTGATACATATAGATGTATGTATACATATACACATGTATATATACATATGAATTAAATATTCAAAGTGTTGTATACAAACATATTCACATATATAACTACACATGTATATATCAAAAAAACTAAGACCTTGAATAATTATAGTATATATATATATGAGTGTATATATGTATAATTCTTTGTTGTTGTTAGTTGCTTGCTGTTTTTAAAAGCATGATTCTAATATAGGTATGCACAGATATAGTAATTTCTAATACATACAGATGTATGTATACATATACACATGTATATATACATATCATTTAAAAATTCAAAGTTCTGTATATGAACATATGCACATATATAACTACACATGTATATATCAAAAATACTATAACTATGAATACTTATATATAGATATGTACATATATAAGTATACTTGTATATCTGCAGAATTCTATAACTGTGAATAATTCTGGTGTTGTATAGTTATACAAATAGATATTACAAAGAAGAAGAAGAAGATATATGTGCATATATGTATAAATTTTCTGCAAATAAGATAGAGTTCGGTACATTTAAAAGTAATGAGTATGAGTGAAAATAACTTATGTCAGGAGGAAAAACTTTCAAAGAGATAAGAGATAGATGTAAGAAATGCACATATAGATATTTATAGAAGCAACCATGTGTTTGTAAAAGGTAATTGTTTGTATATGTAAAACTATTAAATATGTAAATTATCTAATTAAATAATTGTATTGTAAACTAAAAGTTTAATAATTAGGAAAGATGCGTTATAACTCTAAGCCTGTGTACTCAGGCGGCCAATTTCTGCAAGTAGTGCATGACACTCAACTTTGAAGTCAACAGGAGAGATTTTATTGACCATGACTTTCATCTTTGATTCTGAATTATATGTGTCAGTGGAAACTAGCAGTGTGAATGAATAGTGATGTGACAATAGTCTCTTGATCACTGAGCAAGGTGTTTGTGTTGTTGTCACATCATTTTATAGTGCACAAAGCTCTTTTGCAGTTTTGTGTAGCAAGTGAATGCCACCCTCATCAAATGTAGTGGCCCATAGAATACCTGTGGCATCTTGTAACTTTACTGGCAAGAGGTAACTATAATTACAATCTTGCATAGTCATTTCACATCTAGGGCAGAACCAAGAATCATCAACTTGTTGTGTACATTTGTTTTTGCAAGGCCTTCCATTGACTATTAGTGGACAAGTTGTGTAACATAAATTTTGGTCAGTTACGTTTACAAAACGCAGAACAACTAGCAAAGTAGTTTGAATTGTTTCTGGTTTGATACTCATCCTCTCACGGATTGAAGAAATAGTCATTCTAGTATATTTCCCATCTATGTGGATAGTTTCTGCAACAAAGGGTACAACAAGCAAAGGCTCCTTTCCTCTTAATGTTAGAGGTTCTGCTTCTGGAAAAGTTGGGTTGATATGTAATATGGTTGTAGCTGTTATGTTTATAAGCTTCCCATTGAAATAGCCAACATGAGCATTACGCAAAGCAAGGATAACCACACTATAATTGGTTAACATATTTTTCAATTCTAGGCCTTTTTGTTCTGCCATTGGACCCCATAGGTTGATGTCAATTGTTGAACCAGATAGATCATTAATTTTCACAACACGTTTTTGTGTTTGACTGCCATCTTTCCTGTGTATTGATATGATATCTCCAACGTATAAAATAAGGCCAATTATGTCAACCAATGTGTTATTTGTTAGATGAAACAATTCACTAATGGGTGTGAAAAGAGGACGTTGTTGATCTGATTGTTCTTCGTTGCTGCAACGTTTTAGTATGGATGCATCAGACAAGATGATTTCTAAATAACTATTTAGTTTGTTGTACCTCACATTTGCCTCCTTAATGGATCCCTTTGAAATAATATAATGTGAACCTACGTCCACACGGTTAGAGTGTAACTGAGCTATTTCATCAAAACATGTGACTCTAATTTCACAGCCCTCATAGTCAACAATGTCAAAACTAAACACATGGCCATTTTTTATGGCTGTGCTATATGCCTTAATAGGGCGTTTATGAGTAACTCTCCCATTGATTGTCCATTTATTCTAGTATGGATTCAAAGTTTTGATAGGGCTTATATTTTCAGAAGTTGTTGTTTGCGGGGATGGCAATTCAGTGGGAAACTGAAGAGATCGTTTAGATGTTGATGGTCTATACTCAAACATTATTTCTGGTTTTTGTTCTTTGAACATGTATATTGGTTTACCAAAGAACGGGCAATCACTTTGTTTCACTTCCAAACTAAGTATTACAATAGTCATGTGAAAACAAAAGACTTCTTTTTAAATTACTGTTAATTATACTTAAACAAAATTTAAAAGAGATGAAACATATTGTATTTAATAACCATAGTTTGTTTCCTACATTGTGTTCATATGTATCAACATGTATAACTCGATAATTGGACTATTGTGCCTATTTTTAGAATATCTGAATCTATTAGAGTAGCATATTTAGAAGGCAAGATTGCCAACTGCATGTATGTGCCATCAGATAACACTAATTTATGTCTGTTAGTATCATCTGTGTTGTTCTGCATTTTCTAAAATGACAAAACTTGTAGCAATGTTGAAGGAAGGTCATCCCCAACATTGATAGATTGTATTGCAAAAGGGGTAGGGGCATACTCTAAGGATTTTGCCTACAAAAAAAATATGAATATAGAGGATTTAATTTTAACGTTAAGCAGGTCATATATTTGCTTACTTGTTAATATAAAGCTTGTGTTAGTAAAGTATGTAATCAAGCTATGTTATCTACAGAGTATTCATCTACTTTTGCACTATGCTATGAAAAAATGATGCATGTGGTAATGAAAAGGATGGTATGGAAAAGAGAGATGTATTGTCAAAAAAAAGAGCATAAAAGCTTTCTATTTTGAAAAGCTTTGATAATTTAGCTTACCAAACTATCAATTGTGCAGTGGTCTATCAGTTCAGATGTGGCTGTTGAAGATGACATTGTGCATATATACCTTTTGACAATTAAAAGTAAATTATAAGCATGATGAATTCTAGTTCTTATATCAGAATACAATCACAACATGATTTAAGCTGATCAAAGGTATATATGCACAAGCACAGTAAAATTAACTAAGCATAGAGTAGCGCTGTTAGAGTTTAAATTTTGTCTCAAATGGTAACATATTGATCATAATGTGATTGAAACATGTATTCAAAACGATAATTGGTCATATGCTGATAAGCTTAAAAAACATAAAGTATCACTTTATGATTTACGTATTTGAGAACATGTTAACAAAATATGAGTTCATCTCATCAAAGATCATTCAAAATATAAGATGCATTTGTTTGTTTCAAATGTTAATCAAAAAATGAATGTAACTTTTCAAAGATTCAATAATTACAAAAACATAGGATCAACCCAAGCAACCCATCCAAGCTGGTTATCAGTCCATTTAAATACTCTGTCTTCCAATGTGAAAATAACCATTGGATCAGTTAATTGTTCAGTACTTGGTATTGATAAAGGCACTAATTCAATACTATGTATGGTTGTTACAACACTACAAGATGTAGAAAGGTTCACTGTTGTTTGGTTTGGTGATTTATGTTGGTAGTGTTGAATTATCTTTCTGAGGTTGCTCTTTAACTCGTTGCTTTATTGAAACATGCTTTTAATGACATTGTTGATGTCATTTGTTTCTTTCAATCTTCTATCCATTGTTGAAATTTGATTGTGTTAGTGTGGTTGTTTTCTGTTGGAATGACAAAATGGAAATGCATTACTAAAAAAAGTGAACATAGAAGAATAATACAACATATCTTTAAGTAGGTCATATTTTTTTTTGTAAATCGTAACGAATTTAGTATTGACTGATTATAAAAACTTGTAATAATTAGTTAAATACTTTAAGCTTTGTAAAATGACTAATGAGCCAACTTTGAGATGTGATTACTTTTTTTTTGGATATATAAATTTCAGAATGAATTTACATGTAGGCAATGCTTTCACTCTGCAAGACAAGTGCTTAGTTTGATTTATTTTAGAGTATATGTATATATATCCATAGATATACATACACGTATACATGTCTATATAGATATACATACACGTATACATATACATCTATATCTATATATATACATGGATATATATATTTAAGTATGGACATGAATGCTTTCACTCTGCAAGGTAAGTATTCAGTTTTACAGTTTGAAGGGTCTGTGAAATGAATACAACAACGAAATCAAATACACTTGTGTGTTTGGCTAGGGAGGAAAACATTAAGGACAACACCACTTCAAAAATGAGAATTTATAATTAGTAAAGGAAAGAACGTATCTATCTTATATAATAAGTTGGTCACAAAATGAGAATTATACACATCAATTGCAAAATATTAATGTTGTAAAAGTGGAACATTTTTTAGTGGTTATTTATCTTGGAGATTAAAGGCCTTCATGTGCACAAATTCAGTTATCTGATTTGTGTGAATCTGAGCAAACATTTTGTGAAGCAATGTTGTGTTTAATGTTTTCCTGTGCAAGATGCAAAATCCTGCTATCAATCCTTGTCATTGTCAAGCTTGGGAAAATATACCGAGAAGTGTCCTTTTCATGTATAAATCCTCAAGATATATATGTGAATGTTGAGCAAAGCTCATCAAGATAGTTTAATAGGGAGAAATCACAGGGATAATCATGGTAGGATCAAAACAAATGCAAGGAGTCATGGCCTAATAATGGGAATTTCATATAATGTATCCTTAGACTTGATAAACGTGTAGGTACTTATATGTGATGAGGTTTACATGACAATAGAAAGTGAACAATGATAGTCGTCAAGGAAGTCATTTTTTGAAAAAAATTAGATCTTAGATAACATGGAGCAAAAATAAAGACGATAGTGAATTATTAGAGAAATCACAAGGATTTTCATACTAAGATTATATAAACCTTAAGGGGTTTCCTACATAAAATGACAAAGAAGTTTACAAAACAGGGGAAAATTTAGAATCTTATAACAAGCAGTTAATGACATCCTTTAAATATCAAGCAATAACCTATAGTATTCATCAATAGTATCAACCAAGGTTAACCATGATAAAGTGAAATTTATTGAGTTGCATTTTTCTGAGTTTATAGATTAATATTGAATTGGGTTTTATGCAATGCTTTACGAAACACTTTCGGTTTGTGTGCATTTTGTTGTAGGTTAAAAGGGTTTTAGTTGGGTGTTGCAATTTGGAGATATTCATTGATTTAAGTTTTAACCAGTATCAATAGTTTAAGGTTCTATTTCGACTACGATATTTCTTAATTTGCTTTAATGTTTTCATCCCTGATGGTGTGCACGAATGTCGACGTTCTTTATGGCCGCTTCGAACCATAAAATGTAATTTCTTTTGTTGCTCTCGAAAATATTTTGGTCTACAAATTTTCATATAACGTTGGATGTAGTTGTCGAGTTAGGTTTTATTCTGCCTGTCAGTGTTTTGTTGGGCTTGTTTGTGAGCTTCTAGTCGTGAATGGTTTTACTCTGCAAGGTAAGTGTTTATTTTAAAGTTTTTTTTAATTTGTAATGCATTGTTTTATAGTGTTTTTTTTTTTCCACGTGCAGTACTTGCAGGGTTGTTATTTTGTTTATGTTGTTTAATTGTTTTTGGATGTGACTACTTTCACTCTGCAAGACAAATGTTTATTTTAAAGTTTGTTGCATTTGTAATGCATTTTTTTATAGTGTGCTTATGTTTTTCCGTGGTGTGCTTGTAGGGTTCTTACTTTGTCATGGGCGCTTGAAGCTATAAAATGTAATTTGTTTTGTTGTTGTTGTAAGTATTTTACTCTGTAAATTTTCTTGTAACATTGGATTTAGTTGCCGAGTTAGGTTTTCTTCTGCTTGTGAGTGTTTTCTTGATGGGGTTTCTAAGCTTCTCACTGCAAGGTAACTATTTTGTTGTTGTCGTAAGTATTTTACTATGCAAGGTAACTGTTTACTAATGTTTGTATTGCATTGTTGTTAATTTACAACAGTATTTATGTGATTACTGCTGTGTGCACATGAAGGCTTTTATTTTGTAAGATTATATATATATATATATATATATATATATATATATATATATATATATATATATATACATCATGTGTATATATATGTACATGTATATACATACATACATACATACATACATACATACATATATATATATATATATATAGAGAGAGAGAGAGAGAGAGAGAGATGTGTTGGCACTCTAAAAATTTCTTTATCCTTGCAGGCTTGCTACTTTGTTTATGTTATTTAACTATTTGTGGACGTGACTACTTTTAGACTACAATGCAGACTTGTATCAATAAATCCTACACACTTTAGAATGGAGTTATTAAAATAGAGATATGATAAAACCCTATATATATACATACACACATGTGTATATATACATACATGCATATATATATGCGTACATGTGTGTATTTATATACATGTATACATGCCTATACATACATGCATATATATGTGTACATATTTATGTACATATACATATAGCAACAATACAATGCATTCTAAGAAAAAAAATTATATATATACTTTGTTTATGTTATTTAACTATTTGTGGACGTGACTACTTTCAGACTACAATGTAGACTTGTATCAATAAATCCTACACACTTTAGAATGGAGTTATTAAAATAGAGGTTTGATAAAACCCTATATATATATATATATATATATATATATATATATATACATACACACATGTGTATATATACATACATGCATATATATATATGTGTACATGTGTGTATTTATATACATGTATACATGCCTATAAATACATGTATATGTGTGTGTGTGTGTGTGTGTGTGTGTGTGTGTGTGTGTGTGTGTACATATGTGTATGTACATATACATATAGCAACACTACAATGCATTCTAAGAAAAACAATTATATATATACTTTGTTTATATTATTTAACTATTTGTGGATGTGACTACTTTCAGACTACAACGCAGACTTGTATCAATAAATCCTACACACTTTAGAAGAATGTTATTAAAATAGAGATTTGATAAAACCCTATATATATACATACACACATGTGTATATATTCATACATGCATATATATATGTGCACATGTGTGTATTTATATACGTGTATACATGCCTACACACACACACACACACACACACACACACACACACACACACACACACACATATATATATGTACATTTGTGTATGTACATATACATATATCAACACTACAAAGCATTCTAAGAAAAACAATTATATGTATATGTATATGTATATGTATATGTATATGTATATGTATATGTATATATATATGTATATATATATATATATACATGTATATATATATATATATATATATGTATATATATACATGTATATATATATACATGTATATATATATATACATGTATATATATATATACATGTATATATATATATATACATGTATATATATATACATGTATATATATATATATACATGTATATATATATACATGTATATATATATACATGTATATATATATATATATTGGTACTCTAAAAATTTGTTTATCCTTGCAGGGTTCATATATATATATATGTATATGTATATGTATATGTATATGTATATATATATCTATATATATATATATATATATATTGGTACTCTAAAAATTTGTTTATCCTTGCAGGGTTCTTACTTTGTTTATGTTGTTTAACTATTTGTGGACATGACTACTTTCAGACTGCAACCCACACTTCTATATATAAATGCTACAGACTTCAGAATGGACTTATTAAAACACTTATATACATAAATGTGTACGCATAAAGAACGTCGACATTCGTGCACACCCTCGGGGATGAAAACATTAAAGACAACGTCACTTCGAAAACAGAGCACATACATGGACAGGACCGGAAGCGGACAGCTGAGGAAAATGCAGGGACACGTCACCATGTGGGCTAAAACGTCGGGCAGTGGACACGTCACCACAGGAAGGAAAACACTGGTTGCAAGACATTCCGGCGGTTGGCGGAATGTCTTGCACTTTGTAGGCGGGTTTCTCCCACTAAAAGCCTATCAACTTAATAAATGCTACAGACTTCAAAATGGAGTTATTAAAACACACATTTGATAAAAGTATATATATATATATATATATATATATATATATATATATACACGCATATAAATATTCGTACATGTCTGTATATATGTAATAACCCACCATAATTAACTCAACAAAATTGACCATTCTTTTTTTGTGTGTTTAATTTAATCATTGTGTTTGATTCAATTGCATACTCTGGGCATCCATCCATTTGGATTAGGCATTCATCCATCCGGGATGAGCATCTAACCATACGGGTTAGGCATTTGTCCGTACGGAACATAAGATTTCATCTATCCAATATGGGATAGGCATCTACCCATACGGGGTAGGCATCTATCCAACCGGGATAGGAGGTGCTCTGGCCAGAGACTTAGACTCATCGGGACCATTCGGGTCCTGAGCCACTCGCTAAGTACTACACTCTTCTAACAGAAGTGCACCGAGGTCATCGTCCTTAGGAGTAATTGAATAACATAATACAAGCTTGAATTCTACCTTGGAATTTGGCTTAAAGCCTCGGGAAGTCAAGTGAATCCATACGGGATTCCTTCCGAGTATGCATTGAATTACTTTTTCCAATTTTAATTATCTTATCTTTCAAAATAGGATTCTTACTCAATCTTTCCTTTTTCAAGCATAGAGCCCACCCACAAATGCCTGAGTACGAGGGACAACTCCGTTCCAAGACTGCCTACATACCCGCTTCGGCACGGGATCAAGGCGTAAAGTATGTAGTTCTATTTTCTACTCTATGGTTTGATGTAAACTGATTAGTGGGTATGCAACCCTTTCTAGGGTCAATGTCCCAGACAGTTTCTCTGCGGTTGCTACCCACGATGGTAGCGCTTAAGCAAAGGCTCAAGATGGCCTATTGCTTGTGGCCTAAAACAACTAGATCCTAATTCCTATCATGAGCGTCACCCTTGACCAATTGCCAATCGACGACAAATCTTCAAGATTTAATCAACTTCGTAAAAGTATTTCACTCAACATCCCTATAGGGGTTTACTATAGTTTAACTAGGCGAATGAAAGATCGTTTTACAATTATCTTATTAAATTATTGATCCAAGGGGGATTACCCGCCCCTTTGATTTTAACCTCCAAGTGTCCCTTATTACTCCCCGACAATTTATAGGGATGATGCCATAGACATCATTGATGTAGCTTTATTAGGCGTTAAGTGCAGTAGTACAACATGATGGCATTACCCGTAAGCGTGACCCAGAGGCACCGTATATACCGAACGCTACTACGTTTTGGTTTCCATCTTCCTTCATTTATTTTTCTAACTAAGAAGCTATGAAAACATCATGCTTGAAAATAATTACTAATTGAACGTGCATAATTTTAATTGATTGAAATAACTACTTGAGGAGTTACATAGAATAAAAACCATAACTTGAAATATAACTTGCATATTAATAATTACATGTGTACTTGCATGGAGATGATAACGTTAATAAAAGTAATTAATCTATAAGTAATTTGCATGATATAAGAATAGTGTAACTTGCGTGTATGATTAAGCAATTCAAAAATAGTAATTAATTTAGACCTTCGATACAATCATATTAATGTGAATTAATCGCTAAAGGCCAACTAAGTGCCCCAATGGATCTTAAATGGATTGAATAACTCAAATTAAGAGAATATAATTTACAATTATAAAATTTACTAAGGATAAATTAATTACGAACTTGCTACACAATAATCCCAAAATTTTTCCTAAGTCAAAATTCAATATCTTAAAATTTATACTAAGGGAAGAATCAACATTTCCTAAATGCCATTATTAACAAAACTTAAAATTTAAACTAAAATAATTAATAGCAATTAACTTAAATTTTTAACCCAAGTAATTACTAAAACTTCAAATTGCAAAATATATAAAAACTAACTATAAACTAAATAGGCAAAAAAAAAATTGAAATAGTTAATAGGGGTGTGGGGTAGGGACCACGGGTCCCATTGTTGAAATGTGGCGACTGATCAACAAAGTACTGTACACTCAGCATGTATCCTCGCCGAGGTCCGGTAGGGGTTCGGGGGTGGTAGCCCCCGAGAAAAGCGGGGGTTCGGGGGCGGCAGCCCCCGAGAAATTTTTTTTTTGCCATTTTTCGTTGATGAAAACCAACATTGTAATAAAACCCTAAAAAGGCCGACTTTGTTTGTTGCCCTAAAAACGCATGTTGTAAGCGGCTGGGATGCTTAAGGCATTGTAAGGTTGATGTACTATTTTTTGCTGGATAATAAGAAAGATTGGACGACTGTGTATGGTGGACGTAACCCATTCTGGGTGAACCACGTTAAATCTCTGTGTTATCTATGTCCTGTTTTATTTCTTTATCTTTTGTATTTAAATCTGCATATAATTGTTAGTTCATATTTGCTTCGGATCTGATTGAAACCCTAACACCCATCACCCCTGCGGTCCTGCATGCGCAGGCCCGCAGGGTTGAGGGGACATCGCGGGTCCCTCCATTCCCCCTGCGGCCACTATTGTGACAATGACCGCATAGGTAGTGGAGGGTACCACTACCCCCCCCCCCCCCCATCCCCCCCAGGCGGTTACAATAATTGTTGTCCCTGCATGCCATCCGCTAACCGTTCGAATATTTTTTGAATGTCGTGCCAGTTCGCCTTGCAATATTTAATAGATTTTAATATTTGAAATAAATTTGATGTATACTTATATATGCATTTTTATATGTAAGAGGATTGCATTTCCAGATTATTAAATTACATAAAGAAGAGCAGATAACAAGTATGTGTATAAAAGAATATTAATGTAAGAGAGAATAACAAATTAAATCCCAGGGACAAAAATATAATAGAGAAATAAAATAACCAAAGAAGGATTTATTTATTCATTCACAGAGAGATTTATTTCTTTATACAGAGAGATTTATTCACAGAGAAAGATTAATTTATTCATTCATAGAGAGATTTATTCCTTCACACAGAGAGATTTATTCACAGAGAAAGATTAATTTATTCATTCATAGAGAGATTTATTACTTCACACAGAGAGATTAATTTATTCATTCATAGAGAGATTTATTACTTCACACAGAGAGATTAATTTATTCATTCATAGAGAGATTTATTCCTTCACATAGAGAGATTTATTCACAGAGAAAGATTAATTTATTCATTCATAGAGAGATTTATTCCTTCACACAGAGAGATTAATTTATTTTTATATTCAATATCATCTAAGAGAAAATAGAAAAGCAAAAATTTGATTCTCTACCTTTTAAATAGATTAAATAAGATATACAAGAGAATTTTGCATTTGTATTTAAAAGAGAAGGGATCATAACACTGTATTTCTTTAAAGGAAACAAAAATAGATTTTTCTTCTTATCTAGCTATTGAGAAATGATTTCTTCATAATACTATATGCAACCAAAGAATCTAGAAACTATATATTTTACTAAATACAAATTCCTCATAAGATAAAGGGAGAGAACCTGGTTTACTGAAGCTTGATGTTGAATCCTCTAGCTATCCTTTGATCTTTCCTTGCAGTGTGAGAGATATCCTTCAACCAACAACTAAAACAAATCCTGCAACAAAAATGAGACTACAAAAAAAACTTGGGAAATTTCCTTCAAAACATAATCAACTCTCTTCTTTGAAACTTGCCTACAATTTTATAAGAAAATTCCCTCCATTCCACTATCTAAAAAATTTAATTAAAAGGGAGATTCTTTCCCAATTTTGGACTTCATGCAATTGATTAAACTTAGTGGGGGAGTTACATGCAAGGTGGTGGAGAATCCTCTAGAAACTTCTTGTTCTTCCTACAACATGTGCCATAATTGGATGTCGAAAATAAATAAATAAAAATAATGTATATTTTCCATGTGTGTGTATGTGTTATTATTATTTTATCCTTTTATAATATTCATTCAATCATTTAAATAGCTTATCCAAAAATATAATAGAGTTGTATTTTAAATCCAAAAGTGATAAAGGAGGGTTGTGACATCCTCCCCCCCTTAATTTGTGCATCGTCCTGATGCACTTATTGAATGCATCCAAAAGAGTCTATAGTTCATGATTAAAACAAAAAAGGAAACATTTGCTGCATTTCCTTAGTATCTTCCCACGTGGCATTCTTTTCATCATACTGGTCCCATTGCACTTTGCATTGATCAACCTCTCTGTTGCACAACTGGCACTGGCGCCTCTCCAAGATTTTGAATGGCTCTATCATTATTCCTCCCATTTCCTGGACCTATAAAGCATCCCAATTCAAAATGTGTTTCTCATCAGGTACATACTTTTTAAGAAGAGATACATGGAAGACATCATGGATTCAGCTCAATTGGGGAGGTAAGGTCAACCGGTATGCAACTGGATTGATCCTTCCCAATATTTCAAAGGGTCCAATAGAACGAGGACAAATCTTATGGAACTCTTGTGTGGCCTAACCCTTAGGAAGACTTTCTCTCCCACCTCAAACTCCCTTGGCGTCCTGTTTTTGTCTGCATAACTTTTCTGCCTATCTGAGGCTTCCTTCAATCTTTGCCTAATTTCCTTAGTTTTCCTTTCCATCTCCTTCAACATATCTGGTCCAACAATTACTCTATCTTCGAGACTATCCCAACTCAAAGGTGTTCGACATGGTCTACCATACAATGCTTCGAAAGGTGTCATTCCCAAAGATGTTTGATACGTATTATTGTAAGCAAATTCCACTAGAGGTAGGTATTCTTCCCATTTCCTCTGTTGGTCCATGCAATACATGTGAAGTAGGTCTTCCATAATCTGATTTGTCCTTTCTGTCTGACCGTCAGTTTCAGGATGGTATGCAGTGCTAAAATTTAGTTGAGTTCCCAGAGCTACTTGAAGAGTTGTCCAAAACTTTGAAGTGAATCTAGCATCTCTATCTGATATGATTTTCTCTGGTATTCCATGCAACCTAAATATTTCCTTAACAAAGCACCTAGCCAAGGTAGGTACATCATCCGTTAGGTTCCCTGGTATAAAGTGTGCCACCTTAGTGAGTTTGTCAATTACCACCATTATTGCATCATGCCTAGAAGGTGACATGGGTAACCCTTGCACAAAATCCATGCTAATAACTTGCCACTTGTGTTGAGGTACATCGTGCAATTGTAACAATCCAGCTGGATGTCTATGTTCTGCCTTTACTCTTTGACACTCCAAACATTTAGCCACATACTTGACAATGTCATTCTTCATCCCTTGCCAAAAGTAAAACTTCTTTAGATCTGCGTAAAGTTTGTTAACTCCTAGGTGCCCTGAATAAGGGGCATTGTGAGCCTCCGACAAGACTACTTCCCTTAAGTTCCCTGAATTAGGAATATAGATTATGTTATTGTATCTGAGCAACCCATCTTCGTCTAATGTATACCCTTCAATCTTAGGATCGATTGGATCATATTCTAGAGTCAATTTGACTTGCTCATACCATGGGTCATGTCCTTGTTCATCCATTACTTGCCTTTTGAAAGAAGTTTTAAATGTTGCTATAGTCATCAAGTATCTCCTCCTACTTAAGGCATCTGCCACCCTATTTTCCTTCCCCTTAATATATTCAATTTCAAAATCATATTCACTTAGAAACTCTAACCACCTTCTTTGTTTGGCATTTAAGTGGGGTTGGGTAAAGATGTACTTCAGTCCTTGGTTATCTGACTTTAACTCAAAGGGCTTTTCTAGTAAGAAATGTCTCCATTTTTGTAGGGCATGCACAATCACTGCCAACTCTAAGTCATGGGGTGCATAATTGACTTCATGAGTCTTTAGCTTTCTGGATTCGTAAGCTACTACCCCTTCATCTTGGACGAGTACTCCTCCTAAACCTTCAATAGAAGCATCAGTTACGACTATGAAGTGTCCATTCGGATCTGGTACCTTTAGAATGGGTGTTGAAGTTAGTTTCCCTTTCAAAATTTGGAATGCCTTATCACTTTATGTTGTCCACACAAACCTTTTACCCTTCCTTTGTAATGAGGTGATGGGGTTTGCTATCTTAGAGAATCCTTCCACAAACCTCCTATAGTAACCTGCTAGCCCCATAAAGCTTCTTACCTCTAAAATGTTTTTAGGGATTGGCCATTCTACTATTGCCTTTATTTTATCTGGATCAACTGCTATTCCTTCCTTTGATATTATAAGCCCAAGGTAGTGAATCTTTTCCTCAAAGAAGGCACATTTGGACAATTTCCCATATAACTTATGTTCTCTCAACCTTTGCAAAACAATTTGTAGGTGTACTAAATGTTCCTCCTCATTCCTAGAGTAAATCAATATGTCATCCAGAAATACCAAAACAAATTTATCCAAGTAGTCATGGAGTACACTATTCATTAGGTTCATAAATGCAGCTGGGGCATTGGTTACACCAAAAGGAACTACTGTGAATTCATAATGCCCATATCTAGTCCTGAAAGCTATTTTTGGAATGTCTTCCTCCTTAATTCTGAGTTGATGGTACCCTGACCGGAGGTCTATCTTTGAGAAAACTGCTGCTCCTTTCATTTGGTCAAAAAGATCCTCTATGCAAGGTAAGGGATACCTATTCTTTATGGTGACTTTGTTCAACATCCTATAGTCAATGCATAGCCTTAAGGTTCCATCCTTCTTCTTAACAAACAAAACTGGCACTCCCCATGGTGATACACTTGGCCTTATTAATCCCTTAGCTAAGAGTTCCTCTAATTGCATTTTGAGCTCTTGTAATTCAGTTGTGTTCATTCGGTAAGGTGCCCTTGATACTGGTTCAGCTCTTGGTAGTACTTCGATAGAAAAGTCATACTTCCTTTTAGGGGGTAAGCCGGGTAATTCTTCTGGAAAAACATCCTTGAATTCTTTTAAGAAAGGGGTATTTTCAAAGGTTGGTGTATTTTCCTCTTTTCCTTCATCAATTTCAACCATATAGATTAAGCCTCCTCTTCTCCTTTCCTTCTTTAATTGCATGACTGAGATGGTTTCTATATTAATGGGTTTAAACTTTCCTTGGATTTTGACCTTTTCCCCCCCATCATCCAAACATTCAACAACTTTGTTATAGCAATCTACATTAGCTTGATGGTCCGTTAACCAACTCATTCCAATAATTACATCATATAATCCCAGGGGTGCCACATAGAGATCTACCCTTGTTTCAAACTCAGGAAATTGTACCCTTGCCCTCGGCAAACACTTAGTTACTTCCCTAGTTGCCTTATCCCCATATTGAACCATCCATGATGACTCCATTTGATTAACTTTTAATGCATATTTCCTTACTAATATAGGTGAGATGAAACATTCAGATGATCCAGTGTCAATTAGAATTGAAATTGGTTGTTCAAATAGTGTACCTGTAGTTTCCACGGGGACATTCTGGTATCTTCCTCTTCGGTTCCTAACTGCTGCATGAATCCTCTGTTTGGGGCCCTTGTTGGGGTTGATTGGCCCTAATCTGTCCTTGCATCCTGGGGCACTCTCTGGCAAAATGGTTTTCCCCACACATAAAGCATCCACCTGGAGGACCCCTCCTACCTTGATTCCTAGGGGGATCATTCCTTGTTTCATTGGCCCTGGGTGGATAAGTTATCCTGTTTTGTTGGTCATTCCTATTATAGTTGCCTCTGTTATAGTTGCCTCTGTTATTATTGCCCCTGTTATTATTATTATTATTTCCATTCCTCTGATATTGATTAGGAGGTGGCCTTCTTTTGGAAGAATTATTTCTTTGACCTTTGTTGAAATTAGTGTTCCCATTGAATTCCTGCTTCCTTTTAAATGAGTGGTTCCCATTATAGTTCTGCCCTGCTAGTGTTTGAATCTTCCTCTCTTTCCTTAGGCACTTTTCAAGTACTCCATTCATGTTTTTGGGTCCATGCATGTCAACCTCTGCCCCTATGTTGGTATTAAGCCCCAAAATGAACTTCCTTGCTTGGCCTTCTTCATCTTTCTGGTACATAGGTACATATTTAAGCAACTTGGCAAACTTATCCCAATATTGTTGAACGAATAGGGGCCCTTGACGTAGATTATGGAATTCTGTCACCTTCTCATCAAAGAACAATTGAGGGAGCCACCTATCTCGGAAGTGGTGAACAAATTGATCCCATGTGACCGTATCCCTGCTATACCCATTTTGTTCCTTGGTGTTGGTCCACCAACTAGCTGCCTCCCCTGTGAGTTGATAGGAACCCCATAAGGCTTTGGTTGTTTCGCTAAAATCTCTTAGTTCAAAATACTTTTCCATTTCATTTAGCCAATTCTAAGCTCCTTCACCAATTTGCCTCCCATTGAACTTAGGACGGGTGATTTTCTTTAAGTCCTTGGAGAGTTCCAATATGTTATTTTCCTTTCTATTACCCACCATATTCCCTTGATTGCTACCAGGGTTTCCATTTTTGGTACCACTTCTATTTTCAAAGTCATTTTGCCTTTCCCTAAGGTTCTGCATTAATTGTTCCACGAAGTTGATTTTATCTCTTTGTTCGGTTAGAAGGTCGATTATAGCTTGGACCCCATCTTCGTTATTTCCTGGGTTGTGTCAATCCTCTTCATGGTCTTCCTCATGGTTTTCTTCATGGTTTTCCTCATGGTTTTCCTCATAGTTTTCTTCCCTTTGACTCCTAGTATGTCTTCCATTACCCCTTCCTCTTCCTCTTCCTCTTCCTCTTGCCATTCTAGGTTTTTACCTGAAAGTTAAATTATGTAGTTAGTTCTTGATTTAGGATTTTAAAATTTAATTTCTACCATTGCAAAACATTCCCTTAGTTGAATAAATTGAAGTGAGCACAAGGCCTAGATTTGAACCTTTGCTCTGATACCACATGTAATAACCCACCATAATTAACTCAACAAAATTGACCATTCTTTTTTTTTGTGTTTAATTTAATCATTGTGTTTGATTCAATTGCATACTCTGGGCATCCATCCATTTGGATTAGGCATTCATCCATCCGGGATGAGCATCTAACTGTACGGGTTAGACATTTGTCCATACAGAACATAAGATTTCATATATCCAATACGGGATAGGCATCTACCCATACGGGGTAGGCATCTATCCAACCGGGATAGGAGGTGCTCTAGCCAGAGACTTAGACTCATTGGGACCATTCGGGTCCCGATCCACTCGCTAAGTACTACACTCTTCTAACAGAAGTGCACCGAGGTCGCCATCCTTAGGAGTAATTGAATAACATAATAGAAGATTGAATTCCGCCTCGGAATTCGGCTTAAAGCCTCGGGAAGTCAAGCGAATCCATACGATTCCTTCCGAGTATGCATTGAATTACTTTTTCCAATTTTAATTATCTTATCTTTCAAAATAGGATTCTTACTCAGTCTTTCCTTTTCCAAGCCTAGACCCCACCCACGAACGCCTGAGTATGAGGGACAACTCCGTCCCAAGACTACCTACATACCCGCTTCGACATGGGATCAAGGCGTAAAGTATATAGTTCTATTTTCTACTCTATGGTTTGATGTAAACTGATTAGTGGGTACGCAACCCTTTCTAGGGTCAATGTCCCAGACAGTTTCTCTGCGGTTGCTACCCACAATGGTAGCGCTTAAGCAAAGGCTCAAGATGGCCTATTGCTTGTGGCCTAAAACAACTAGATCCTAATTCTTATCATGAGCATCACCCTTGACCAATTGCCAATCGACAACAAATCTTCGAGATTTAATCAACTTCGTAAAAGTATTTCACTCAACATCCCTATAGGGGTTTACTATAGTTTAACTCAGCGGATGAAAGATCGTTTTAGAATTATCTTATTAAATTATCAATCCAAGGGGGATTACCTGCCCCTTGGATTTTAACCTCCAAGTGTCCCTTATTACTCCTCGACGATTTATAGGGACGATGCCATAGACGTTGTTGATTTAGCTTTATTAGGCGTTAAGTGCAGTAGTTCAACACGACGACATTACCCATAAGTGTGACCCAGAGGCACCGTATATACCGAACGCTACTAGGTTTTGGTTTCCATCTTCCTTCATTTAGTTTTCTAACTAAGAAGCTATGAAAATATCATGCTTGAAAATAATTACTAATTGAACATGCATAATTTTAATTGATTGAAATAACTACTTGAGGAGTTACGTAGAATAAAAACCATAACTTGAAATATAACTTGCATATGAAAACTTGCATATTAATAATTACATGTGTACTTGCATGGAGATGATAACGTCAATAAAAGTAATTAATCTATAAGTAATTTGCATGATATAAGAATAGTGTAACTTGCGTGTATGATGAAGCAATCCAAAAATAGTAATTAATTTAGACCTTCGATACAATCATATTAATGTGAATTAATCGCTAAAGGCCAACTAAGTGCCCCAATGGATCTTAAATGGATTGAATAACTCAAATTAAGAGAATATAATTTACAATTATAAAATTTACTAAGGATAACTTAATTACAAACTTGCTACACAATAATCCCCAAATTTTTCCTAAGTCGAAATTCAATATCTTAAAATTTATACTAAGGGAAGAATCAACATTTCCTAAATGCCATTATTAACAAAACTTAAAATTTAAACTAAAATAATTAATAGCAATTAACTTAAATTTTTAACCCAAGTAATTACTAAAACTTCAAATTGCAAAATATATAAAAACTAACTATAAACTAAACAGGCAAATTTTTTTTTGAAATAGTTAATAGGGGTGCGGGGTGGGGACCACAGGTCCCATCACCCCTACGGTCCTGCATGCACAGGCTCGCAGGGTTGAGGGGACATCGCGGGCCCTCCATTCCCCCTGCGGCCACTGCTGTGACAGTGACCGCACGGGTAGTGGAGGGTACCACTGCCCCCCCTGGCGGTTACAATAACTGTTGTCCCTGCATGCCATCCGTTAACCATTCAAATATTTTTCGAATGTCATGCCAATTCGCCTTGCAATATTTAATAGATTTTAATGTTTGAAATAAATTATATGTATATTTATATATGAATTTTTATATGTAAGAGGATTGCATTTCCAGATTATTAAATTACATAAAGAAGAGCAGATAACAGGTATGTGTATAAAAAAATATTAATGTAAGAGAGAATAACAAATTAAATCCCAGGGACAAAAATATAATAGAGAAATAAAATAACCAGAGAAGGATTTATTTATTCATTCACAGAGAGATTTATTCACAGAGAAAGATTAATTTATTCATTCATAGAGAGATTTATTCCTTCACACAGAGAGATTTATTCATAGAGAAAGATTAATTTATTCATTTATAGAGAGATTTATTCCTTCACACGGTGAGATTTATTCACAGAGAAAGATTAATTTATTCATTCATAGAGAGATTTATTCCTTCATATAGAGAGATTAATTTATTTTTATATTCAATATCATCTAAGAGAAAACAGAAAAGCAAAAATCTGATTCTCTACCTTTTAAATAGATTAAATAAGATATATAAGAGAATTCTGCATTTGTATTTAAAAGCGAAGGGATTATAACACTGTATTTCTTTAAAGGAAACAAAAATAGATTTTTCTTCTTATCTAGCCATTGAGAAATGATTTCTTCATAATACTATATGCAACCAAAGAATCTAGAAACTATATATTTTACTAAATACAAATTCCTCATAAGATAAAGGGAGAGAACCTGGTTTACTGAAGCTTGATGTTGAATCCTTTAGCTATCCTTTGATCTTTCCTTGCAGCTTGAGAGATATCCTTCAACCAACAACTAAAACAAATCCTGCAACAAAAATGAGACTACAAAAAAAACTTGGGAAATTTCCTTCAAAACATAATCAACTCTCTTCTTTGAAACTTGCCTACAATTTTATAAGAAAATTCCCTCCATTCCACTATCTAGAAAATTTAATTAAAAGGGAGATTCTTTCCCAATTTTGGACTTCATGCAATTGATTAAACTTAGTGGGGGAGTTACATGCAAGGTGGCGGAGAATCCTCTAGAAACTTATTATTCTTCCTACAACATGTGCCATAATTGGATGTGGAAAATAAATAAATAAAAATAATGTATATTTTCCATGTGTGTGTGTGTGTTATTATTATTTTATCCTTTTATAATATTCATTCAATCATTTAAATAGCTTATCCAAAAATATAATAAAGTTGTATTTTAAATCCAAAAGTGATAAAGGAGGGTTGTGATAATATATATAGATGTATACATGCCTATATATATATATATATATATCAACACTATATATCCTTAAAAATTAAAGTTTCTTTTTTTCTAATTATATTTTCTCTCTAAAAATGACTTTTTTTTATTGTGAAGATATGTTTCTATTATGATTTAGAAACGAATCAACTTCAAAATTTAATACTATATGTTTTTTTTTTGGTTTTTTTTTTAAATTTCTTCAATTATTTCATCTTAAATTAATTTCTAAAAACCATACTTTTAGTGTTAAAATAAATTTTTCTATTATAAACTCTTTAAAAAACTCAATTTTTTTAATCATTATTATTATATTTTCTCTCTAAAAGGGATATTTATTAATTTCTATTGTGAAGATATGTTTCTATTATGAATTTGGAAAACAATTTCAAAACTTAATCCTATTTATTAATTTATTTACTTGTTTAAATATTTCATCTAAAATTAGTATTTCAAATCACACTTTCTAATTTTTAAAACAAAATTGTATTAATATTTATTATTATTTAATTTTCTATTTTGAAATTTTATGTATATATATCTTTAGAAAAAAAGAATTATATAAAATAAAAGGCAATTTGATAAAAAAATAGACACTTCATGAAAGATATGATACGTATTATTTTCATCAATAATCTATAGATAAAATTTTATTTATATGTTTTAGTAAGCTTTGTGTAATTATATTATAGGCCAAATTGTTCCTAAGAAATAAGAGGCAAATTTAGGGAACAAAATTCATAATAAATCCTATGCTCAAACACTTGCTCACTGTCAATGGGATGGGACAAAGAGATGCTAAAATGTGAGAAAGGGAAAAGAGGAACATTCATCCATATAAAAATTGGAAAACTTGGAAGCGGAGCATATAGCCACTAAAAAATGGTGGTAATGTTTAGTATAAAATGGAGATGGCAAGAAATAGCATGCAACAACTGCAACCGCCTTAGCCTCTTCTGAGACTATACCTTCATGGTGGCCTTAGCTTCTGTCATGGTAACCTAGTCCACATCAACCACTATAGACTTACTTTGTGCAGTAATTTTGTTCAAAAAATTTGGTATCCCTATCCAAAGGAGAATATGATGAAAAGGAAAAGAAGCCATGCTTGGACTTTGACATACTTCCTCATGGCATTGATTCCTACTTTTCTGGGCCATAAGAGACAACAAATCGTGTTGAAGCCCTTTCACAGAATCAATGGTGCCTCCGATGATGGATGCTTGATCTACCTGAATGAATACACCAGAAGAAAAACCCGATTGAATAATCATGCATAATGTTATGCTCAGCACTAACAAACAAACACAAATCATTCTATTCAAGTTACATTTCAATCTTGAAGGGTAAAATCAATTACATATAATGTTTCCAACAGATATTAAATCATACCAAAACTGACTTCTTATTAAAAATTTATTTGAGAAGTTGAAGAGAAACCTACCAAGTCTAGTGCAGAGATGCCTTGATGATGAACACTGACAGGTGCATACAACTTAGTCTCTAACCCAAAGCTCCAACCCTATTAAAACTTCTCATGCATGTTCAATAGAATTATAATTCCATTTAAGTATATAAAATAGAATCATTGCCATTCGTTTCTAAGTATATAAAATCGTTACATCTTTAATGAGAGTGAAAGAGTGCAGTATTATTCGACTCCATGTCCTTTTTGACAATTAATAAACATGTCAGTCAATTATATGATATCTCTTGGTATTATTTTAATCTTTAATTTTTTATTTTTAAAACACAAAAAAATGGGATGGATGCCACTGTAATGCTAGGCCTCTCCACGTAATGATAGAGTTGTTTATTAGAGGAATGGGTCTTCTTGTTATCTTCCAGTTGGGCACTGGAACTGTTGATTATCATTGATTACTTTCTACTAATAACTATAGGTAGTCTGCAAAATAATCCATCTTCATACAGTACGAAGAGAACCTAGTAAATGCAATAGTTATGCACATACGCAATACTCTGCAAGCATGACCTATGCTTGATTGTCTTATGCCATGCTAGGCCGGGGAATTAAATCCTCCTTAAGTAGTAGCTATGTGGGTAACTATGGCATAACACAAAATTGTTACACACCCTTCATTGCAATGGCAAAGGATATGAAATATGTAAAGAATCTCAGAAAGATTGCATAACAAGCTGTGCTGATTCTAAGAAATTATTTTATGAAAAAGCTTAAAATAGTTTAATGTTATGAGAATCAGGGCATTTTATGAAAAATCAAAGAAATTAAGTATAGAAAGAAACAATTCATGCAAAATTATCAAAATTAAATCTAAAATATTTTAAAATATTAATAGCTATATTTATCCAACCAGATTTTGGATTATTGATTCAAAATTAAATAGAGGGAGCTTGTTATCATGATGGTGAAAAGGAGTTACTAGTTTCATAGCGGCATAAATCTTTATGGAAAAAGTTTTAAAATAGCACAAGTCATGAGGAGGAAGTGGAAGACGTTATTGATAAAAACAACACAAACATAGAAATACAAAGGAGACAAGAGAGAAACTCATAAATGGGCTCTACTAAACACAGGCCCTTACAATTGAATTTATAAGAAGATAAATAGAAGATTCTGGATAAGAGTTAGTTACAAACTTAATGATGGGCAATTGAAACAGTGCAACACAAGAATCACGTGGACAGAAGTCTCTAGAAGTCATTCGGTGGAGGAATTTTCTGGAAGACAAAAGTTTCTAGGAAAATCTGGAGGATAATTAATTTATCTCCAACATCCCCCCATAAATTAATTATCGAATTGTTTTTGATATCCCCCCATAATCGAATTAGGATGGGTCCTGGTCTCAAGCCTTTTTAGGTACCCATTTACAACAAATTCTGTTTCCCTTAATCACTTTGAGTTTTCACAGTTTATCCTTAACCGATTCGCTACAAACTTCTCTTTTACAATAACTTTTGGGTTTTTAACCGGTTTACCCATAACCATTTGGGTTTTCCCCAACTGATACAATCGCTTTGAATTTCACATTACTTTGGTATTTTTTACCCAAACAAGTGGTTTTGGCTTACCACAAACCATCACAATAGACTCATATAAAAAACAAACCATCTACCGAGACACATAGGTAACCAGCCACTATGCTCGCCAGTTCTATAGGAATGCTTTCCAGATACATGGTTCTTCAATATATTAAACCAAACACTGCTACAATACATACTTTCAAATTTACCTTTTAACAAAAGTGACTCACACTCAATATATTTGCCCATTTACATCGACACACTTGTTAATTTCACAAACAACACTTAACTATTCCTTTGCAAATTCACACAGTCTTCACAACTCGCAACACTAAGGAGATATCTTTGAACTCCAACAATCTTATTTGACATGACCACTTTTGACAACGATATAGCCTTCAAATTTAGAGACACAAGTTTTCTCACCACCATAAAAAAAAACACTTTCCACATTTAATCAAAACACCATTTTCTTCTCACCTCCAACCAAACCATTTTAAACTATTGGTTGTTGTACTATGGCCAATAGCACAACTTCCTCTAGTACTTGATTCCATTGTAGCACACTTGAAGCTTTGAGGCCCACAAGTCCATCCACGCTTCCATTTTCAGTTCCCTTAAACTTGCCATCACAAGACACTAACAATCATGAACAATCTGACTTCAAGAAACACAAACACACAGCACAACACACATTGCTAACAAGTAACAACCCGCTGAAAAATATAGGTCACAACACACATAGTTGACAGCCTAATTAGAAAATAACACAGAGCCAACTTAGAACAAAAAACTGGGCTGTTTCAGAAACAATATCGAACTTCAATCCTGGCTCAGATTTCTGCACTTTTAACCTTCAGCAACGTCGAACAAGCTGCAAAGCAAGCCAATCTACTGGGCATAGAAAAACAGAACACAAAGACACTTGAACATAGCAAAGATTATTCAATGCAAATCATAGAAAGCAGCCAGCATCCTAGCTTGTTGCTCTGATACCATATTAACAGATAAGAGTTTGCAGTGAAGAAAACAGAGCATGAAATACACTTGCACAGAAAAAACAGAGCAACAGAACACTAAAATTAAATTCATATATTTCACAGCAGTATGCTGCTATATTCATACACATTGCATTGCAAATGTTAAGGGAGGCTGCTGTATTTAAAGTCTGTATGCAGACCTCCAGAACATTCTGATCTTATCTGCAAAGTCTACCGTGAAGAGAGAGAGTTCTAGAAGATAAAAAGTCTAGAAGAGGCGTTGGCTGGAGAATTCTGGAAAAGTCTATAATAAATATTTACCTACTAGCACTGTAGTGTATTAACTAAACATTATTCTAACAGTTATTCGGCTAAAAATAACCTAAAGTTATGGGAATCAACAAGGGAGTGTAAGGCATGGAAGGTATTATTCATTCATTTTGCAGCAACTCAGTATAAAGGACAGTTTTGTAAAGAAAAATCTGAAAAAACAGAGAAACCAAACATGAA
This sequence comes from Cryptomeria japonica, assembly GCF_030272615.1. NCBI lineage: Eukaryota > Viridiplantae > Streptophyta > Pinopsida > Cupressales > Cupressaceae > Cryptomeria > Cryptomeria japonica. Next base: position 802,824,861 of record NC_081414.1, on the reverse strand, counting down.
TAGAAAGATTTCATGCACAAAAGTTTTGGGCATCTGTGCCCTTCGCTTGAAAGAGAGCCTCAACCAGATGTTACTTATCTACAGCCGCTGTGACCAACATTCTTCTCCTCGCCCTTCCCCACACAATCTCAAGATTCGAACTCGCAACATTTGATAGCTGATCATATTTTGAGGATTACAAGTCACCACTATACACTTCAATGGAAGATTAACTTCACATTAACAAAGATGACTTTATATAGTGGAAAAGAGTACTAAGTGACAAAAGTTGCCGACCATGTCAAAGACATTAGCAGGGAGGTTACAGACATAGATTTATAACCTGAACATTACATTCTGGGCATAAACAAGTTTACTAGGCTCTGGGTATTGTCTTTGCCATATTAATAAAAGAAGACAAGCAGCTGTAATTTGACAACAAAAGCTCAATAACCTAGCTTGGAATAGATAATGTTCAGTGAATGCTTATCATATTTCTAAGTTGATCATAATGTATTGCAAAATCTTATCCTTTCAGCACACTTTTCAGAAAGTTATGCAAGCTCTTTACACATAAACCTCTTCTGAAGAATTCATCAAGATAGTTTCTAATGGATTGAATTTGATATACAATTGGTGCAGAGCTCAGCAAGACAATCCAGGATCATTTCAGGATTTGCATGGTGTGAAGGTGAAAATGTCATTTTTTTGGGGGGGTGTCTATATCTAAAGTAGAGGTGAACAATGGGAAGTTGAAGTTCGTTGTTGGACCCTTCTCTCCTAACTTTGATCCTTCAAGTTTTGATGTCAGCCCAACTTGTACATAGGCCCATCTAAGTCATATACCAGATATGAAAAACTGCTTAAAATCCATTAGAAAAATAAATATTTATTATTTTAATATTATATTGCTTAATTAAATTGATTAAATAAGGATTATTGTTTATGTTAGAACTATGTAAGATTATGTTTCTATCAAAGAAAATAAGACTGTATAAGCACTTAATTAGAATGAATTTAGGTTAATTTTGTATGATTCAAGCATTTTATTATTGAATAATTATTGTTAAATTGAATACATTGAATACTGATTTAAATTATGATTTTTAATTGTTCATAAATAGAAATTATCTTCTCTTTAATTATTAATATGATGTATGATAATTGTGTTTATAGATATAAGAATGAAAATAAGTGATAAACTTTGATATACCAAACATTTTTTACATTCAATTGTATATACATCTATACAAAAATATAATAAAAATGAATCAATCCATAATCTGTGTGAACTCCTACTCTAGGGATGTGTATTAAAGTTGCATAGCCTAACACAGATTCGCACAGGTTTTATGATACCTATGGGCAGACTAACATAGATTCACAAAGGTGTAAAGCAATATAAATATAAACTATAATGAGCTTGTAAACCAAACCTGTAATGACAGGAGTGTCCGATTTGAACTTTAGCCGACCCACAAAATTACAAGAGTTCAACAAAGATAGCAATAGACTGAAAAGATCAACAGTGCATCTATAATAAACTCCTTGGTCTGTGGACATGCCCTGTCAAATCATTCAGATTTGAGCCTTTTCCATCAAAATAGCTATCTTCAACCACAGCGGCTAAAAAAAACACTTAACCGGTCATTCCCCCTCAGCGGGAGCTGACCGCATTTAATGCAAATGGTTGTTAGAGGAAAAGAGTTAAGTTTAAAAGCCTTAAAGAGATTTAAATTTAAAGGCCTAGCTGTGCGGGGCTTCAACTAAGCTTCTTCTCGCTGCTGGAAACATGTCTGTCAACCAAACTCCTAGCTACTAAAAATTTTTAAGGTCGAATTCCTCTATCCACCAAGTCTGTTGAATACCTTCTGCTGCCAATTTTGATAAGGAATCTGTTGTTGAATACCTTCTGCTACCAATTTTGATAAGGAATCTGTTTCTGAGTTGGCTTCTCTGTAAATATGTTTGCAAGTGAAATTGTCAAATTTTTCCAAAATATAGAGGCATTTTTCCAACAACGTATTGAGTTTCCAGTTCGGAATACTTGACACCCTTATCGCATTTATATCTAAGGTTGAATCCCCTTCTATTTCAACCTTTCTAATACCTTTCTTGAGACACTCTTGCAAGCCAATCATCAGAGCCGAACTGCGAGCTTCCCAATGAAACTACCTTCATGGTCCCTTATAACACACACAACCCTCATTTGGAGGAGTCCAAACTGCTTCACTTTGCTTGACCCCAATACCCCTAAGAAAGAAGGAATCTTGATCCATGGCCAACTAGATCTGATCCGAGCATCACTGTCCATGAAGTTATTTTTGCCAACTGATAGATCTAAATCAAGTCTGTTATTAATATTCTCAACAATAGATTCTTCTAGAGAGTTCACAATTGAGCCAAGTTTCCTTGTTTTATTCTCAAGAATTCTCCTATTTCTCTCTTTCCAGACCTCCCAAACTAGGCAAGAAATGCTGACTTCCCATAAAGAGCTGAGGATACCATTATGTGGATTGATTGGCCAACCTTGAAAAAGAGATACAATATCTTAGGGATATCTTATCCCCAGTCAAAATTTTCCTTCTAGTGGCTAGCCACGCAAAAACCTGCCTTAGGAATATCTTATTTGATCTTCATGTGATTTAATTAATAAAGGAATAATTAGTCAAAACAAATCCTATTTGATCTTCATATTATTTGATTAATGTCATTGCTCACTATTTGGAATTAATATAAACTTCAATTATAGAAGCTTCTCCACATGAAAGGTAGAGAAAATAGATATTGATCCATAAAAAATGCAAGCATAATGTTTTGGGTAATATAGTAACACATTTTAGTCTCATAATAGAGACAAAATTATTAATTCATCATTACTAAGCATGCTGATTATATTGAAAAATTAATTCTATATTTATATTTATTATATATTGTCTACTCTAATTATTAAATATAAATATTATATATAATATTACTTAAATTGATAAAAAAAATTAAAAGTTTAAATTGAAAAAATATAATATTAAATTACTTTTAATATAATCAATATTTTTTTTTTAAAATATACAAATTTAAATTAGAAAAATATTTAAAAATATGAATTATGTCAATGATATAAGACAACTCCTAAATGGTGTGTGATTGGCTAGACATGAACTTAAGTAGAATTGCTGAAACAACCCATGGAGACAAATGGCGCACATTTTTGAAATTCATCTAGGTGGGTGTGAAGTGGTTTTTTCACATGATGGTCACAAGTCAAAGCGTATGATTTTGGGTGATTTGTGGGAGATTGGGTTGTTGATATTTTGATAGGATGTAGGTGTAACACAATATCTTCTAACAATCTATACTGCACTGCCCAGGACCTTGTGGAATGTGTATTCTCTTGCATTGGTTTGTGAGAATGTAGCTAACAACTTTCTACAACTCTAATCACAAGCTGACAAAATATTGCAAAACAAAATTTTAGATAAAAAACCGTGAGTTGCTCATAGCATATTGTCTAATATGAATTTATACAAGAAATCTTTGCAATTTGATTGGTAGAGAGAAAACAGTTTAATCCCCATTTAAAGGGGTTGCCTCCACTATAGTTCCCTTGCAGGAACTAATAAAAAATGCTAACTAATTAAGTTCCAAGGATACCCACAAAACCCCTGGGTCAATTAATATGTCTTGTTCTTTTGAAGATCTCGGTTCCTGTTGGGATTAAGGTGTCTCAACCTTAGAGTCCTAACATGCCAAATTAATTTATTCTAAGATATAAACTTCCTAAGTTCTCATTCACTTGGTGGGAACTAGGTGGCATCCTACATGGTAGGTGATGAAATGACATATTCCTTATTTTCTAGGAAGTTGGTACCCACTTGGAAGATTCTATGTTAGAGTAGAAATTGATTTGGTATTTTCCCGTGTTGACTAAAGAGTCTAGGATTTCAATTTCTATTATGTATTGGAGTTGTATTTTAGCTATTGACATTTATGGTGGAGTTCACTTGTACAAGTGGTGTAAGGTAAGGAAGGTGCCTATTCCTGACACTAATACATTTGGACTAGGTTTTCGACTGAGCTTTCTGACAGAGAAGGTATATTGTGGCCAAATTTGATTTGTTTTGAAAAAATGCCCGCATTCATCGTAATTCCGACGGAAATTACCCATTTGGTTTCGACGAAGAAGGCATTAGCAATGAGAATTTTCTTTTTTTCAAAAAAGTGCTCGAGTTCGTCGTAATTCTGATGACAGCGGCCATTACAAAATAAAAAAAGAGGTGGGGAATTCATTTGTGAATTGCAATCCCGCGTAGGCGTCCGTGGCGACTTCAACCCCTAAGAACATCAAACTCGCGTCGAAGGCAATCCCACGTAGGAGATAGATTCAAATTGCCCTAGTTTTTAATTTCATGTTGCAAAAAATATACATGTGGTGGTTAATTGTCCTAGTTTAATCTCGTAAAACCATAGAACTGTGATTGAGGAGTGAGTGTTCAGTTTTGTATCAGAAATCTCTTCCTCACGTATACACGCATGTTAATTGTTCACATGAGATCACATCTCTTTGTGGCATCGTATCAAACAATTCACGAGCCTTGTCCATGTTTCCACATTTTGCATTCATGTCAAGCAGGGCATTTGCAAGTACAACACCTAACAAAATTCCTCTATCTGTTATGCTTTGATGGATGTCCATACCCTGTTCCAAAGCTCCCATTTTTGCACAGGCAGGGAGGATGCTGGCAAAGGTTGTGGAATTTGGCTTTATGCCTTCCAATTTCATTTGCTTGAAAGTGTCTAAAGCCTTTTCGACAAATCCATTTTGTGCATATCCAGCAATCGTTGCAGTCCACGAGACAATATTTCTTTCAGGCATTCTATCAAACAGTTCACATGCCTTGTCTATGCTTCCACATTTTGCATACATGTCTACCAAGGCAATTACAACTACAACATCTGACAAAATTTCTCTATCCTTTATGCTTCAATGAATGTCCATACCCTGTTCCAAATCTCCCATTTTGGCCCAGGCAGGGAGGATAGTAACAATGGTCATGGAATTTGGCTTTACACCTGCCGATTGCATTTGCTTGAAAGTTTCTAAAGCCTTCTCAACAAATCCATTTTGTGCAGTTGCAACTACATCTGACAAAATTCCTCTATCTTTTATGCTTTGATGGATGTCCATACCCTGTTCCAAAGCTCCCATTTTGGCACAGGCTGGGAGTAGGCTGGAAAACGTAACTAAAGAAATGCAATGATCAGCTTCAAAGACATCAAACCACTACTAACAAAACCGAGAGTCTAAAATATGATAGGGAATAGTGTGAGCTGTCCTGAAATAAAATATTTTATTTTCAATTTCAACTAAAACATAATTACTCAGCCATTTAATGTTATTAATAAGTGTTTAATTTATGAAAGAGATAAATGGTTGGCCACAAGTACATGAGTTACTAAATGCACACAAATAAGTGAATTTGATATCCAAAACTATCTACAATGAATTCAATTCTTGTCCATTAGTCATTTATGTTTGCAACAAGCATCTTTCTTTGTTTTTCTTAATCTTTATTCATAGTTATGTGCATATTTCACATTCTATAATTAGGATATCAATTGCTATGGCTGAACACTAGCATGATGTTTGTGTTGTGGTATAGATGCGTGGAAACATAATTATGGGATTGTTATATCATAGAGATCATAAATCTAGATATCGCATATTAGTTCTAGCTCTTCTTGGATTGAGTCTAAAGTTGACATACAGTCATAAAGCCATTATTAGCAGATCTATCCATTTCTAGTAAAGACAATTGAGAAAGTCATTTTGATATTGAGAGTTTCTTATCTGTTTACCTATTGATCATTATTAAGCCATAATATTTAGGTCTATTTATCTCTCTTGCAAAACCTCTGTAAGTGTCCTAGATTGTCCCTACTACTCACTCTTCAATTCAGAAAAATGGAGTTCTAAAGATTTGTTGCACAAGATGGTGTTGAATGTATCAACAAGGCTAGCATGGAAGGCATGTTCAAGCTTCCACTTGTACAACTTACAACAAATGATTTTTTGATAGAAGAAATTCTTGAAATAGGGATACAATCGAAAGACAAGTACATACAAACCTCCTCAGTTGAAAGTAAAATCTGTGTATAAAAAGAGTACATTGAATCCCAATCCATAAACACAATAGAGATACCGATGAAGACTTAATTGGATGTAGCATGTCGCACCAAAGTTGTTAGATTATGCTAAGCTAGTACATAATGTTTCGTAAAGCTACATTAGTATTTTACCCAGATCATTATCTACCAAAACTAACTATAGTAATCATTTTGAGGATTCATTTCATGGTGCTAGATCTTCATTTAGTTCCACTTCTTGTTGGAGAAAAGAACATTTATTTCTTGAGGTAGATGAATATCCCATCAACAAAGGACAAGACCCTTTCTAAAATATAACAAATTCTACTCCAACATAAGATCATGGGGGTTTCACTAGAGATATTGAATAAGAGATAGACTTCTACTGCTGCATTAAAAGCATTGGCATGTTCTTCATTTATTGATGTAAACTCTCTGTTTTGCCACCACAACCAACAAAGGTGTAAAAAGTTGTTTGCAATGCATGGATTTTTAGGATTGTCCTTTGAGAAAACAAAATTAAAGTATGGAATTAAGTGGTAAAGGGGCTTCTGGAAACAAGAGGGACAGAGAGGTAGTGGAAGTGAAAACTTCTGGTGCTGTGTCTGCTCCATCTTAGAATGGGAATGACGAAGGTGCTATAAGAGGAGCTGAGAAGGGTGTTGGAAGAAGTGGGGGTGTTTACATTCCCCCATTTAAGCTGGCTCAAATGATGAAAGATGTGCAAGACAAGAGCAGATTGTGATATTACTAGATCAACGAATCCTATTATTTATTGAGTATTTCTTGTTTTCCACATTGTGTGATGTACCATAAGCAAAATAGAAATCTAAATTCAATAAGATGCTTTGTTCAATGATGATAATTTCTATTTTCTTGCCTGTGAAGAAAGACCATGTCAGACAATATCAACGAACAACAAAATTAGGAGACAATTGCTAGATTGTGGTCTAACTTGAAAAGAAAAGGTGATGGAAAATGTTATTGTCCGTGTAAAATTTGTAAGGCGTTAAAGACTAGAAGACTTCTAATCAAAACAGTGAAGAAACATTGTAGGCTGCATGGTCACATTGAAGGTGGACATGATTATCATCCATTGGTAAGTTTTTCATTATATCGTTTTGACAATTTATATACATAATAAATCACGTGATGATGAGATCATGATCACGGTTTATTTATGTATATCAATTTTATATAGGTCAAGCACCCCAGAGCACATGGTATGGATCAACACAACCCTGAGAATATGGTTTTTGAAGTGGACAAACATTGAGGTGTGAATATCGAAGCTGAAGATAATGATCCCATGGAAGATGAGGATCATGAGCCAGAACACACAATTGAAGATGATGGTACAAATACATTGATCCATGACTCATTTAGTACTCGCGCAACTGATCATGATAATGAAGATGACTTTGATGTTGTTCATGATGTCCCTCTACTTGAGAAGGCATCTGAGGCCCTTTACGAAGGCTCGCAGGCAACTCTTCTCTCTGCTGTATTGTTGTTGGTGAACTTGAAGGTTATGAATGGTTTATCCAACATAACAATGTCACGTATGTCAAGGCATGTCATATATGTCATAATAAACTGTGAATCATGTTGTACCATTAATATTCTTTATTATAACAAATTATATTTTGTTGTTGTAGATTGATAGGTGAGTTTTTGTTACCACCATCAAATATTCTACCTCGCTCAAACCGAGAATTATCTGCCGCTGTGAAAGATATTGGAATGGAGTATCAAGCAATAGATGCTTGTCCCAATGATCATATTATATATCACAAACAACATGAATTTCAAACTGAATGCCCTGAATGTCATATCAGTAGATATCAAACAAATCAGATAACAAAAAGGGTTCCTCGCAAGGTTCTTTGCTATATTCCCATTATTCCACGTATGTAACGATTATTCAAGTGCACTAGCTTGGCACAATTCATGGATTACCATGCACGCAATAGAAGTCGAGACGACATTATTCAAATGCCTGCGGATGGTTCAACATTTATGGACATAAAGGAAAAGTGGCCACACTTTAAAGAAGAACCTCGTAATCTCAGGCTTTCATTGGCAGCGGACGGTGTCAATCCATTTGGAGAGATGAGATCTGTTTACTTAGTGTGGCCTGTTTTTGTTATCAACAATAACATTCCTCCATGGATTTCAATAAAGAGGGAGCACATAATGTTGGCAATGATTGTTCCAGGTATTTTATCATTTAAATATAGTCGTCTAAATTTAATTATAAATATTGTAGTAAAATGGTCATAATAATTATGTAATGTTTTTGTTCATTTGATTAGGTAAGTACCAAGTTAAAGATATGAATGTATATATCGAGCCTCTTATCGATGAGTTGCTGGAGTTATGGAATGGTGTCACTATGTATGACGTCTCTAGACCAATAGGACAAAGACAATTTCAATTCCATGTGATGCTTCTATGGACAATACACGATGCCCCGGGGCTAACACATTTTTGTGGTATGTTATAGTGTTTAAGTTGTGCATGAACATTATAATTCAAAAAATTATCATATTTAATCGAATTATATATTATCTTGTAGGTCTTCAAACAAAGGGAAAATTTGTGTGTCCTGTTTGTGGTCCAAAGATGAAATCTCGTCATTCAAAAAGTTTAGGAAAGCAGGTGTTTGCTGAGTATAGGCACTTTCTCCACAAAAATCTTAAGTATCAAAATACTGAAAAACATCTTTTCAATGGGAAAGAAGAGAATACATCAAAGCCATGAAGAATGACACCTCACCTGCGGAAGTTGGAATATAATAGAATTAATCGTCAAGGTAATGCCATTCCATCTATTGGTTTGTCATAAAAAATCTTTTCTATTTTTTTTTGTTTACTGATGATGTGATTGATGATCATGAAGGTTGTGAAGGCATAAATGACTACCTTCCTAAGGGAATAAAAAGTTATCCATGACAATTTAGTAGGTTGCCCTACTATGAGCAGTTACAAATTGTTCATTTGTTTGATAGTATGCATATTGGAAAGAATATAACAGAGACATTATGGAAAATATTGGATGGAAGCCATGACAAAGAAAAAATTGTCAAAATATGTAGTGACATTCAGGATTCCAATCATGCAATGATAAATGTCATTCAATTAAATAGCCATGGAGACCAGATTAATATAAGTGAGCTTCCTTGGTTATTAACGGACCAGCAAAGCAATGCTATAAAAGAAGTCATACGAAAAATTCGATTTCCCACAGGATTTACTGCGAACATAAACAATCTCATATCAAAGAAAAGTGAATTTGGGCCAGGGATGAAAATGCATGATTGGCATACCTGCATTAAGGTAATTCATGTTCTTGTGTTTTTAGTATGTATTTAAGTACTACACGTATGTGTACTTTTCATTATGTTACAAAAAAATGAAAAGATAATTTTATAATTGTTGCAGTACGTTCTACCTCTATCTCTCCCAGACAACTTCGACAATAATGTCAAGCAAGTCATATATGATCTTGGAAAATACATGAGGTAAGTAGTGGTATTTGTTTAGTTCGTTGTATAGATATTATATTTGCGATTTGTTTTACTTCTTATGTAATATATTTTTTTGCGTCTTGAATACCTTGTAGGTGGTTGTCATGTAAAGAAATCCATAAAGACGATATAAAATATTGGAAGAGAAAAATTCCTCATTTAATGTGTGAAATGCAAAAGTGTCTACCTCTAGCTTTTTTCAATGCACAAGAACACTACCTCATACACCAAGTTGAGGAGATTGAATTGTGTGGACCTGTACACACTAGGTCAATGTGGATGGTTGAGAGGCACTTGAAATTTTTGAAAGCTTTGGTTCGACAAAGAGCACATCCTGAGGGTTCTATGGCAGAGGGATATATGCTATACCAGACTATGGTGTACATTTCTGAATACCTTCCTAAGTTTGCAGCAAAGATCCACGTGGATCGCATTTGGGATCCCAACACCATTAACAAATTCGAAGGGGAGTACTTGATGGAGAAAGGTAGATTGAGGAAAGTGAGAGGTAATTATAAGATGTTATTGTAGTTAATTAATTCTTAATCTTCAAAATAAATCGATTGTAAGACGTCTATTTATTTTTTGTACAGTTGGTCGAGAGTGGGATGCACTACATTTGTATACTGCAAACAATCTTGATTGGATGATGGTATGGATTGAAAGTTGTCAACATTTTGGATGCACGTTAACATGGGAAGGTGTGGCTTCATTGGTTAAAGAAGCACATCGTAATGGAGATTCCAATGTTACGCAAAGGGAAATTGATTTAGCATATGGTTTAAGAGATAAACAGGTATGCATAAATTTATTAATCACCCATATGTTTATCAACTCATAATGCAATAAATTTTACATGTTTGACATATCGCAGGTCAAACAACACAACGCTATGTGTTGCAATGGTCATAAATTTTGCATTAAAAAGTTGGATGACACGAAGAAAACTTGTGATTCTGGCATCACTGCAGTCTTTGAGGTGACAAATATTTCTTCAAGAAATTACATTCATCCTCAACAGTCTCAAAATCGATACTTTGGCATTTTGGATGATATACTTGAGTGTGACTTTAATTCCTTCAAATTAGTTTTGTTCGTCGTCAAATGGTACAGGCTACGATTGAATAAAAATGATCCTAATAGAACTGTTATTGAACATTATAATGGTTTTATAATGCTAAATACAAGGTCATTTGAACCAGTTGGGGATGAGCCCTATGTTCTTCCAAGCCAATGTGAGCAAGTATTTTACTCAGAGGTTCCACATAAACTGGGTTGGTCATTTGTTGTTAGACACGATCCAAGAGGAAGGCTGATAAAGTATAATGTGATGGAAGAAGAAGATACAGAAGAAGTAGAAGATGAAGTGGATGATGATCACGATCGACAATTTCACAATGACGATGAAGAAGAAGAAGAAGAAGAAGAAGATGATGATGATGATGATGATGATGATGATGATGATGATGATGATGATGATGACGATGATGGTGATAATGGTGATGATGATGGCGAAGACGTTGATGATGATGATGATGATGATGACGATGACGATGACGGCAATGATGATGATGATGATGATGATGATGATGATGATGATGATGATGATGATGATGATGATGATGATGATGATGATGATGATGATGATGTTGGCGATGATGACCTTGATGTTCATGATGATGAAGAATGAAATGCATGAGGTATGCGATTAGTATATTATCTATTTAATATTGATTTCTTGATAGAATTTTTTTTACATAATTAATTCATTATGTTTTGAATTCTAATGCCATTACATAATTAATTCATGATGCACCTTTTAATATGGAGATGGAGATAGGGAGTGTGACTATTTATGTGACAATTTTTAAACTGTGTTTATTTATGGAAATTGGATTGTTTATTGGCTATGTGACTATTTATGTGACCATTTAGTTGAGGATCTTGCATAGTCTACATAAAGTAAAGGTAAGGAATTAAAAAATTTACAATTATTTTGATGACAACATCTTTTTATTATTTAATACTCTTTTTGTCTACAAAGTTCATGTTGTCATGTTGTGTACGATGTAATTTCGCTAACGTTTTTTATATTTTTTCTTTGTCACAGGCCGACATGGATCCATCACATATCACAGACAAAGATATACCTTGCGACACTTCTACCGAGCAGGTAAACCTCATTGTAATTGTACAAATTAGGTAGAAGCAAACTGTTGCATTATTATGTTCTTTTTTTAGCGATTTATACTAATTTTGTAATTGTTAATGATATTCTTGACATAGACGGATGTTCGGGGAAAGGGAAAGGGAGTTGCAGTACCTGAGCACCTTTTTAGGGATGTGGAATCATTAGCGTTAAGCAATGATGACCCTGAAGATCCCACAGGCCTTGTGGAATTCTTTAAAATGCCTCTTATAAAAATTAGAAAAGAGATTGTTTCTTTGGCAACCGTGCATCCTACCACTGATGAGATACAACAAAGGGTGGAATTATTGTTTCAGACAGCAGAAAACTTGCAAGTAAGCAGTAATGAAAGCTTTAATTATAACAAAAGTTCAATGATGGTTTATATTTTATTCTCTTTTATGTCATTAACTAAAATATGTACGTATTGTTTTTACAGAAATTTGTCCGCCCTCATGAAAGTCGTTCCCACGATCAGGGTGTTGCAGGATCTTTAGGCGATGATGATTTTCTTGTATTATAACTTGCTTGGCTTATCACTCTGAGTACCCAAAACACATCATACTTGATACTGTCAATTTTCAAAATAAAGGTTCATCCTTGTTTACAATTCTTGCACTTTTCATATATTTAATGTATTATTCTTTAGGTGTTGTCAATGTTACTGTGCAAATGCCGACGCCACCTCATCAGAGGTTACCCTCACTTGTATTGCTGACTGCAATGTCGGCAACACGTAGCATGCAAACATCCTCTAGTGCATGTCATATTGGCCCGCCCACCGTTGGTAGATCCCTCTTTTGCTCTATCTTCTGTCATGTGTTTATTTCCCTTCAAGCGTTCTTTCTTGAATTCTTATGCCATTTCATAGTGGATTCATTTTTTGTAGGAGGAGATGCACATGAGGATGTGCCAGAGGCAACTACTACTGATAACATACCATCATTTCCTAGATCTTCTTGTATTGATAGTATGGGAATGTTGCAGGCCACATTGGTGGTGAGCGATGAAGAAATGCTTCCCTTAAAGATACAAAAGGTTCCAAGTACTTTAAAATAATTATTATATATAATCTAATTGTAATTTACTTTATGATCACTCGTTTTGGACTAATGATCCCATGAATTTTTTGCAGGCAATGATATTTTCTATAAACATCTTAGTGACACTGCATTGCAGATATTTGGGCCCACCATACGTAAAAGGTAGTACATCATATGTGAACTAACCCTAATCCAATTTTGATTTCATATCATTGCTAGAATACTTTTCCTTTGATCCATTTCTTGAAGTGTAATAAATGTAGCTTCAGTTCATTTCTGAATCTAATAGGTTTGTTTTTGCTTTAAAAGGTGGAATGACCAAGAAAAACGGTTAAAAGATGAATTGACAAACCAAATGGTTGAGTGGTTTGGAAATGACACCTTTGACAAAACCAAGCTCCTTGAAAAAGCTGGTACATATCTAAAGTATGTGAGGGACCAATACAAGACCCATTTGGAGAGGAACCTAAAGTACGAGCGTTCCCCCATGATTCTAGAGAGGGAGTGGAAGGACTTGATTTTGGATGCCAAGGAGAGAATTGAAAGGAAAAAAGGAAATACACCAATAGATGCCAGAAGAAGGTACGTGATACTATTAAGAATCTAATTATGTACTAATTAATTACTCTTTATATTTATATAATCTAACATATTTCAAACTTTTTATAGACTGAGTGACACGTCAAAGGCAACCAAGGCAAGGCAAGAAAAGCACGGGCAACACACTCTCGGCTCTGGTGGTTACATGAAACTTGTTGCACGAATTGTAAGTATCTCATGTAAACGAAATATTGCATCAAAATATTAATAAATTGCAAACGTTTTTTTTTTATCAAACAATGCAAGCAAAATTCATGGTACCATGCAAAAATGTAGGGCTCTGAATTCAATAGAGTGCCCACAGAAGATGACAAGAGAATTGCCTACCAGAAAGGCTATTTAGTCGTGGCTGATCGACTATGAGAATTGAGTGGGCATACACAACATTAGAGTGCATCCGTCACACAGGTAAATATGCTAAATGGAAGTTGTTGAGTTCCAACATAAAGTGACTATATTTGTTTTAAATAAGCAAGCAATGATAACAATGTGCATGTCAGTGGAATGCAGCCTGCTAATTGTGAAACACCACCTGCACATGAATCAACTGACTCAAGTGTATGTTAATTATCTTATGATGGTCATTTATGACCGTTATTCTTAGTAGACATTAAGCAGTTCACTAGATAGTTGGTTAGTAAACCAGTGAGTAAACCATTGTCCAATAACCAGTGGATCTTATCACCTTATACAAAAAAACTGAAAATATATATGAAAATTTAGGCTCATTTTCAGTGTTGATCCTCAAGAGATTTTAGAAAAGAAAGCATTAACAAATACCAGTGCCTTATCTAGGGTACAGAGTCATCTGAGTTCAAACAATAATATCACAATTAGACATCTTCATACATCTCATCACCTCGGCTTCTATCAACCCCACATATGCCTGACATATGTAAGAATTTATCATTACTGGACTAGACTGTGTTTATCAAATTCGAGATCCCCAACAAACAACTTATTGATAGAGATATTTCCTGCATATTTAATTTCCCTAAGAAACATGTCTATAAAAACTGCATTATAGTCTATGTTCAACTGAATAACCCTAGATTACTCAAAATTGAAACCAATAAACTATTGAAAGTAAACCAGAAGACAACACAAAATCTAGGCTCGAAAGTTCATAGTCTGTATATTGATATTAATTTTGAAAAGTATTACAAAACTCAAAGTATTCTCCATAAGACTAGAAAATCCCAGATATATTTCTGCAGAGTTTTCTTACAAATTATTTTGATCCCCCTTTTCATTAGTCCTGGTATCCATTTATATAATCATGGATACATACAAGCTTCAGACCCCTTTTCAAAAAGAGTTTGTTACAAACTGAAAAATACTCCCCAAGAAACGGTTACAAGTCCTTTTTAGCATCTTTGGCCTCTTGCACTTTTTGCTCAGTTGCAACCTCTTGTAACTACTCCGGAGCATCTTCTTCCTGCACCGCATATTTTTTGGACCACTCTTGAAAAACATCATCGATAAGCCATGAGTAGCCAATAAGCTTTTTCCAAGAGTTCCTTATTTTCCTCACTTCCGACTCCAAGAAACCATAATGTGATTTGATCTTTTCTATTTCCTCAATTGTTTTAACAAACAGTGAGGTGTCATCTTTATTGATTATTTCATTTACCCTTAGAGACAAATTAGCTCCTAACTCATCCAGCCATACCTGTTTGTCCTTTATCTAATTTTGGTTGACAAAACCTCCAGGAAACAGTTCAAATTTGTGCTCAGTATACTCTTTTCTATATAAATTAGCCTTCATTTCCACATTGGCTTTCCCTTCTGCCAGCTTTGTCAAACCTTTGGTCAATTCACATGTGGATTTGATAGTGGCATCGGATCCAGCTTCATCATAAGATACACACATGAATTCTAAATCTACTTCCCTTGGGATCCACTTATTTAGAATAGGCTCTAGAATGGCCTTGTCCTCATTTAACTCACAAAGAGTGTCAAAAATTCTCTTCATATTGATATGTACCATGGGAGCATCAACGGTATCAACAAAACTCAAAATTGTAGCCTTTATCTTCTCCTCATACTTATTTGCAAATAAGGCCCGAGCCTGTTTCAACTTTTCCAATTCATGTTGATAAGTCTCAGCTGGTTGAAAACCAGAAGGCATATGAGAAGGAGGGAATTCTATGATGGGACTAGTAGGTGGGGGCCTTGCTGGAGAAGAAGAAATTGCCAAGGTAGAGGACTCACCTCCTTGGTATTGTCCCATCAGCTGACTTTGAAGTTTGGTAATGATAGTGTCCTTGTTGGCTACCTCCTTTTTGGCTTCATTATAAGCCTTTAAAATTGTTTCCAACCTAATTTGGAGATCAGCCTTTTCTTTTGCTTCCTTCTCTACTACTACTACATTGAACTTAGCAGTCTCTAAAACAGTACTAGCTGCTTCCACTACCCCTGTATCCTAAACTCTTCTGACTATCATAGCTCCTAGAAGGTTATACTATGAGGTATCTTTCCTTCTTCTACCTTCATCTCTTTTAAGGGACCACATAACCAGAGAAGCATCATCTTTGTTGAATACCACTCCCTTCATTGGCTTAGTTTCCTTTCTGACCACTTCAAGAACCAATGCATTAGCTATATCCCATTTAGGGAGGATTAGCACACCAGCCTTATCCACCATCTCTCTTCCAGCCTCAGAAGTGATAGCTTTGAACTCAACCATCATTTCTTGTTTAACCTCTTCCTCCACTTGGGCTACATCCTTGAGAGGCTATTTATTTACCCTTTGCTCACATCTGATCTTGAATTGATCAATATTTTGCTTCCACAGAAACTGCATAAAAGCTCCTGATGTGACAAAATTGTTGTCAACTAGGAATTCTTCACTAGCTTTTTTGACAGTAATGTCCAATTCTTTTCCCTATAGCTCACCATCAGTTACATCCATTTCAGCATAGGGTGGCTCTTCTGGCATTCCTTCTTGAGTCTCATTGTAGGTGTAGGCAATTTCACCCAGACTCCCCAATTGTATCAATTGCTCAGCCACCACTTGCTCATCTCCTATATGAATAGGGGACTGAGATGGAGAGTACTGAGGGTCATCAGTTTCAATTTCTTTACCTGTCCTCTGCCTCTTAGGCGAATCCTGAATCTCAATAGTATCTTCAATGGCCCTTTTCCCTCTAGAAGTAGAAGGTTCACCTGTTACTGGCATCATTACAATATACTTAGATCTCTTGTGCATTATATAATCACCTGGTGGAATAGCCTTAGCAAAGGCAAGCTTGGCTAGGACCAATTTAGCCCCGTCAAGATCATTCTGCATTATGGCTTCTCTTTTTTCCTTCAGGGTTTGCATTGAATCTTCAAAATAAAGAATTAAGAATTTAACATTTTCTTCAAAAGGGGTAAAACTAGAGAGAGGATAATAACTAGAATCAAATTGATGGATACAGTCAAGGGATCTTCTGTATGAAATCCACTTCTCCTTCCTCAACTCCTGCTCATCTAGACTAAATTCATTCCTGATCAAATCTTTAGGGAATTGGAATTGGTGAGGCCTGATTTTACAAACTGCTCTCTTCCTGAACATGTCGTTGAAGAAATCTTTAGGATCGACACACCTTGACACTGCAATTGATAAGATGTATGGTTTAAAGAATTTTTCAAAATACTTCCATCCACCTTTGGTAATTACAAAATGATGAGCCATGGTGATGGTTGGGAAAATTGTCCCTTTACCCCTGTTAGTTAACTCGGCCTCTTGCACTCCTCTAATCTGTCTTAATACTTCTACAATCCCTATCTTTAATGGAACCTGATAGGGCAGTAGATAAGGGGTACCCCTAAATCCAAACACTCTAAAAACAATAGAAATAGGATATAGATACATATCTCCCCAGTTATGAACAATCTTGATATCCTCTGCAAATTCCTTGGGCCTAAGGAATTCCAAAAGAGCCTTGGGAATCCTAGGGTTTTCTGCACACAAGAGAACTCTAATTTTAGATGCAAAGCATCTATCAAACTTTAGATAACTTGCATTCTCTCTATCCCAAGATAGAACAGTACTCTGCAATTGCACTGGCATCTCCTCTTTATCCTTGACCTTAACCAGGTCCATCTCTTTTGCAAAATAATCAGCCCCTTTGAATAGAAACATATGCATCAACAAGGAATACCATCCAAATGGCTTGTCTACCTTACCATTCTTAATTCCTACTAAGCCTACATGGATAGCATCAAAGAGGAAAGGAGCAAAGTCAAATGTTATGGCCAGGGAAGGGTTCAAAATTTGGGCAATCATTAACATATAATGGACGGGCATGTTTTTCTCAGTATCTTCTCCAAAACTTTGACACAGTGTCCAGTACATACCCTTAGCTCTCAAGGTAAATAAATCCAGGGAAAATGGATCCATTGTGCTAGGGCCTACAACTATTAATCCCCCTATTTTGACAAAAAATTCTCTCAATGGACCACTCCTAAGATGATCTCTTTGGGCATTGTAAACTTGGGTTAATGCCTCAAAATCAATAGGCTCAAGGTAGCTGGAAGCTTCACTAAACTTGAAGACATTCCTAAATTCATCATCTTTGATTTCGACAAGGGCTGATCCCTTTATGTTCTAATGCATTTGGTAGCAGGGTCATAATTCTGCGCAATTAGGATCAACAGATCTACATCCATGAAAACACCTGGGACCACAAGCTTCCCTACATCTAAATTCCAGATACTATTCATAGGGGAAGGGGCATGTCTCTGACCAAAACCCACTTTAAACAAAATGAGACCGAATATCCCTATTTCAGGGTCCCTCAACCAATTTCCTTTATCATATAAACCATCCCCAATTTTCAAATGGGGGTTTTTTGGCACTAACTCCTTGGCCCTAGCCCCAACATTGGTCGACATGGTTAACTGCTCAAGAAAGTCATCCCAAATATTTTGGTCCTGGTAATTTACCTTCCCTGTTAATTCTCTTTTGGGTCCCATTTTAGGAGTATGCAACTAGGCCAATTATCAATCAAAGCAATTTTCTAACAGGACAAGACCACAATTCAACAATCTTTAAGCAATGGGTAAACAAAGAGCAAGAGAACCTGATTTCGGTTTGCAAACTTTTGCTCTGCACCAGCTCTCTCTGCAACTTCTTCTGTGAAATGATACCCTCGTTCAATTGATGCGAGGATATATATGACAATTTGGCTCCTTAAATGCGACATTAACACCGCATGTTTCGACCGTCCCTTCAGAATTGAATTCATGAAAGAATTCAAAAATTTGGCTCCAACGGATCAAAACTGCTCTAAGTATTTTTCATTTTGCTCTTTCGCTGTTTCATAGAGCGTAAAGCTCTTGCATGTTCATCTAGCAAAAAGACGCCAACCGTTGGATCAGATAGAACTTGCACCACTTTTACCCTTTTGACTCTTCCTGCCAAGCTGAAAATCCTTTCGCTATTTCGCGATGGGTAACCATCTTGCATCTTGACCTCACGAAGCTGCGCTAGCTATCCGATCAACTGAAACTTGATCGATCTTTACATTGTCCTAACCTGGCGGTTTATATCACTAGCTACGTTCAAAACAGTTAACACTAATAATTTTCTCTATTTCACGAATGGTAACCATCATGCATTTAAAGGTTGCGAAATAACGCCCGCCGTTAGATCCTTCTTGAGGTGCCCTTCCTTTAACAACCTGTTAGAACCGGCAAACGTGGGCCCTCTGAATCAGTGCCATTCACTTTGGCATTCGATCCCTCTTGAACTGACGTGTCAACTTCCTACTCACTAAAAGACTTCAGCGGGATCCACTTCTGAAATGCCACCTATGCCTGGCAGGTCACCTCTTTGTCTTTAGTTTATATCACTCTATTTGTTGGGCCCACCACTTGGTCACCAAGTTTTTTCTTTGATTTACGTGATCTGGAGGACACGTGTAACCTTTTGATTTGCGATCCCTACCTCCTGGACTGCTCACTTGGAATGCCATGTCATTTCGCCACTTCGCGAAAACTAACTCTCGAGCATCTTTGGGTTGTGAATCAACGTAGGTCATTGATTATTCTCTGAACCATTCACTCTTTACTCGTTAGAAAAACCACCGGCTTCTAGGACCCACCACAACCTTTCGCTATTTCGCAATAGTTAAAACACGTGCGCTTTGATCTCACGAAATAATGAGGGCCATCCAATCAGATAGAACATGATCGGTCTTTAATCTTCAGACGAAGCTTGGATGATGGGCCCACCAAACCCTTTCGCTATTTCGCAGAAGGGTAAAACTTGGTTATTTTTATCTCGCGAAACAACGTGAGGCATCAGATCTCAGGGACTTGCACTACTGTTACTCTTTCTACTAACCACTTCACTCGGGCCCACCATCTTTTCGCCATTTCGCAACTTGTAAACCACGAGCATCTTTAGGTTGCAAATCAACGCGGGTCGTTGATCTCTTTCCAAACCGATTGCCCTTTAGCCAAGAAAGAAGTCCTCATCGCTGGGTCCCGCCAAACCTTTTCGGTACTTCGCGATAGGTAAATTTCGGGCATGTTGAGTTCCCGAATCCATGCGGGCCATCCAATTGACTGAGAGTTGCGCAACAATTATAAGGCCCGACGGTCATTAGAAAAGACAATTTAAAGGTGAATAAAAAATAAAACATTTAAAAGGACCGCCTAGGTAAAAAATAATGGGGGGAACACTTTGCATGACAAAAGGACCCATTACTTAAGTGAATAAAGTAACATAGAAATAGAATTATAAGGGTTTTTTCTCAGACATTTTGAAAGTGATTAAACCTAAACCCTAAACCCTCTTTAGGACCCAAAGAAATAGAAGTCACAAGGCCATACCAGACCCAAGAATTTCATAGACTTAGCCAATTATGGAAAAGAATACTCATTTTTTAAACAGTGATAATAGTAACCTCTGAACCTTTATCTCTTCCCTCAAAAATGAAACTTGCCATTTGAATTCCTTTCTCATATTGATTAGCTTAATAATATTTGTTCAATGTTATTTATCGTTAAAATATTACCTTCCTTTTAGATAAATTAGTTAGATTCTTATTATGTTGAAGAACATTTAGTTAGTTTTCTCCTTCAACTGAAGTAGTTATGTTTTATTTTGAAATGCTCAATTTTTTATCTTAATATAGATCACAATTTATTTTCTTTAAGTATAGAATTAATGGAATATTACATATGGTATCAGAGCAACCAAGTTCGACATTGAACCTCAGGCTTTCCACCTATAAACAAAACTATATACATATGTAGGTGCACCATGGTTGAGATAATATGCATGCACACTATATACAAAACTATATTCGCAAGTAAATGTTTTATTCAAATCCAGAATATAAAACACAAAGTTTTACTAGAAGAACAAAAGTAACCTTATCTCCTTTAGATAATATCACAAGCAACTGCCTATAGAAAGATGCAGTAATCCACAACATATACACAAAGGAAAGATGACTGATTATATTATGTATGTTCACAAAATGGTACAATAGTAAGCCTGAGGCTATATTCTACTTCTTCTCTAATGATCCTTATTTTTACAAAAATTCCCTCATTTATAGGAGGGTATACATTGTCACCAAGCATCGTGGCTTTTCAACACATAACTATTAATTAGCACTTTTGTTAACAAACTGGAAGATAAACAAGTTCAACATTCCTATGTGTTCAATGTACTTATCATCTTTATACATTAGAACATCATTGTTTAGTGTCCTCATGTCGCTTTCTGTCTGGAAATGATTGGATAGAATATTGTTAACACAAAGTGACAAATCTTTGTCCCAATCCAACTCTGCTATTGCTCGATTCTTCTCATCACTGAACTCTTGTTTCCACTGTTCCAACAATACTAACTCACCATTACTGTAAAAAGAGGGCACCCTAGGGGTATGCCCATCATCCAACCTCTGATGCTCTTTCCTTAATTGATTTGCCAATTCATCATGGGACTTCAAGTGAGCCTCAGCTTCAATTTTATCACCTGGATTCATCAGACTGTTGTCATTCATCAAGCCTTCCAACCGAGACCTGAGCCTTTCATGCTCTTTCATAGCTTTGACTGTTCTAGTGTATGTCTTCCAATAGATTTTTGCAACCTGCATCATATTTTGAATCTATGGTCAACGACCTCGAGAACTAACTTATCCATCTTTTGTTGTTCCTTTTTTAGTTGCCGAGATGTCTTTTCGGCCCTGTTCCTCCAATACATAGTGTCTATCAAGGCATCCATGGCATCTCTGTCAACATCGTATGTCATCCCTGTTTGATTGGTACCTGTATCAATCTGAAGCAATCTTGCTTGCAGCCTCTGTTTTTCTTCATCGGTTTTCTCGTATAGGCTTTTGTATGTACAATTTTCTCGGACTAGAAACTCTATCTGATCTTGGTTCATTTTAGTGACATCCAAATTTAGTTTGGCAGTTGTTCTAGGGTCAGTCTTTCCAACTTGCTGCACCATCAAATGTCCAAAACTTCTTCTGTATCAACCAATATAGGTCTTTTATCTTTGGGATAGATAGCCCACTGTAGAAGAGCCTTCTGATCTGGATCATATCCTGATCCTCTAAAGAGTTTATCAATCTCTTTTGGCATCATTTGCCTACTTGGGTCTTATTTCTTGAGGAATCCATCAAACAACAAGGCAAAGTTCATGTCCCATCCAGAGTATAATAGCACACCATCTTCCTTTAGCAACTATCTTCCCTTCTCAGGTGTCATTTCTCTCATCACAAGATCCATCTCCTCTTGTAACTTTTGAAGCTTCTGCTCTTCTTCACTATTTCTCATGTTATTCCTAATTTGAGATCCTTTATGTTGATAGAGGAATGCGGTGAACTCCTTGGAAGCAATAAAGTCACTATCAACAATGAAATCCTCATGCTCCAAGAATCTGATGTCAGCCACTTCTCGGACATTCAGTTGTCCTGTTGCCAAGTCTATCGGTGTATCCTTTGCATAACTAGGGGGGTAATCCTCTTGAGGAGTGAATGAAATGATGACAGATGTGGAAGTAGGAGACATATGAGCCAAAGGCTCTGTATTCCTAATAGTATCAATGTAATCCCTAAAAACATGAGGCGAGACTCCCTCAAGTATTTCCAATTCATGCTCCATAAGTTTGTTGGCCAACTCCAAGGGGTCTTCAATCTTTTGTAGCGCATTCTCATCTATTTTCCTTCTATAAAGCATCCATTTATAAGCCTGCATTGCTTTCTCAAACTTTATTCACTTCACTCTTGCCTCTTCTCTGCTAAAATTCTTAATGAGGTCATCTCGTAGGTAAGATTTATGCTCTCCAGCCTTCATCTTTTGTGATGACCGGGCTATCCTTATGTATCCTTCACGATCAAAATTAGGCCTTGGATCCCCCATAGCCATGCCATAATAATCCAATTTTGTCTGCAGCAGACCATAACTCTTTGAACTTTTCACAATAAAATCTGAAAATACTAACAACCCAGGTACAATTGATTGTTTTCCATGGCTTGTCAGATGTTTTGTATTCACTATTGACAGTTGCCACACAATTTCCAGACAAGCCACTCTGTTAGGGACTGTAAGTGGTAGTAAGTATGGTCTCCCTTCGAACCCGTATACCCTATTTGTGTGCAGTCTGAAAAACAATACCAATCTCCCCAATTGTGTTCAATTGAGGGATCTTCATCGAAATCTTTTGGTCTTAGGAATCTTTGAACCTCTAGTGCAAGGGCATGATCGCACGGGCATCCCAATAGTCTATATAATGGCTTGACAAAGAACTCCTCAAAATGCCAATATTGATTATTCACATACCTCTGGTCCCATGAAGAAACCCATAGTTGCGCTGGTTTTCTCATTCCAGCATTGTCATATGTCCTGACACATAACTCTTCTGGCCATAACCCTTCATCTTGGTTCACATACAATAGCATATGCATAAGTAAGGAATAATGCTTGAAATGAACATTAATGACATCCCCCTTTAACTTTTCTAACCCATGATTCAAAACCTCAACCAAATCAGCAGAAAAATCAAAGAAGCGGGGGTCCTTAGACTGCAAATCAGCACAAATGACCATGGCTGCAATATCCATCAAAGGATGGGCTTTTATCCCTAGCACTTGGGCAACACAGTAATAGGTATACTTGAAATATGGATGGAAAGAGTTGACATAATAGGGAGCTTTGTCATCCTGACCTAGTGGCACTAAGGACCCTGCATTCCTAGGTCTATGTATAGGGAGTCTCCATGTTTTGTAAATGTGCTCTAGGTTAAAATATTCACTTGTTAACTTCTTGATGTCAAACAATTCTTCAAATCCCCAATCCAACTCGAACACGGTGTCAATAACCTCCTTTGTGATTGCAAGAATTGGCTCACCCATGTAGTTATATATGGTCTTGGTTTTAGGGTCATAATTGTTTGCCAATGCCTTCATGAGCTCCACATTCACGAATACATTAGCCACAGCTAACCTTCCTAAGTTCAATCGCCATAAATTTTTGATAGGTTGAGGGGCAACTCTTCTGTTGTACCCATATATGAATAATTTATACCCTCTCAACTCTGTCCATATGTCTCCAAGATCCTCAAACCGGTCCTCCAGGCCTTCCTCATTAGCTCTAATCTTCTTGGACCTCAAACTGGATGATGGGCACTGGTCAATCAGGTCCTGGGCCAAAGAACGCCCTTCCCTTTTCTGTCTTTTTGGTTTTTCTTCTGCAACGATAGGTCCTTTTCCCTTTCTGGTCTTATTAGTTTTAGATGATGATTCCATTTGAATTTTAAAAAAGAGGTCTGTGTGCAAACAACTTACTTGGAATTACTGAGCTTTATCTGTGAATTCGCCCAATTCCTGCTTTCAATTCGTCGCCTGTGAATTCCTTAATGTTGTGTCCTTTGATGGTTGATCCACTACTTATGGCGTATTTAATTAGTTAGTAATGGCGCTTTGGACAATGGTCACTTGGGCACACATTTGAATTTAATGGCGATGTGACCTTCCCTGTGATTTGTTTATGATTTTCGTGGCAACCAATAATCATTTCGATGAGGATATGTCTTTCGATCATTTGTTTCTTTAGTCCATCGATCTCTTTGTTTCTATTGACAATACTTTTGTTTTGAATATTACTTCGATCAAGTATTTTTTCCCTTCATCGAAATACTCTATTCGATCAATATGGTTGTCTCCTCATCGAAACATATCTGATATCCATAGGGTCTTATGTCGAAGAAACCTTGGGCTTCGGTGTCCTCCTTTATTTTTCCATTGAAATACTTATTTCATCTATATCACTATGCCCCATGGATGAATGAGTCTATTATCTCACCGAAGCTTTTCTTTATTTTCCCTTACCGTTCTTCATCGATAAAGTTACATCGGCAAAACCACGCATATCGAGAACATGCCTTTTAACCTTCTCGAAACCTATATCCTCATCGATATCTTTTATCGATGTAGCTTCCTTTTGTCTGATTGTTATTATTCTTTCGATGAAAATGCTCCTTCAGCAACCACTCATCACGCCAGCATGTGCTTTGACGCCTTTCATCCTAGGGAAGAGTCAAGAAGAAGAAACCAAAGATGAGGACTTAGCAGAATGGTTCTATAAAGATCCTATCACCACTGATATGTCGCAAGCTACACTTCCCATGGATCAGTATGGCAAAGGCCTCCTCATTATGCAAAGAATGGGTTATGATGATCAGAGTGCTTTGGGATCTTGCAAACAAGGAAGACATGAACCACTGCTTCCAGAATTAAAGCCCAAAGATAATACAGGCCTAGGCTTTGAAAAAGTGACCTTTCCTAAGCTCAGATTCAAAGGAAAACCCAGCAAACCACTATATCAGCCTATTGCAAAGAGGACACCTTTCATTATCAAAGCAGCATAAAAAACCATCGCAACTGCCCCACCGAGGCTCGAAATCCCAACACAACCATCTACAATGCCAATCATCCCACCAAACAAACTAGTAATCCCATCAGCAGTAGCAATAACATCAATAGCACCATTAGCAGCAACAACTATATCAAAACCCACAGCAACATCTACAACATCAGCAGTTCCAGAAGACACAACGGAGTCAACACTATCGATACTCCCTGTATCGATTTCTTTGATCCCCATCATCCTTCCTGCAACACCAATCATTTCATCTACAAAGGTACATCAATCGATCACCCCTGTAGTACTTAACATAAAGGACATCCCAGTATGGTATAGTAATTGGATGCTAGAAAGTGATTCAAATACTGACTCACATTAATGGGAATTTGATTCCATACAGCTTAACACTTCAGATGAGGAAGACACATCACCACCTCCACCCCCCAAAGACATCCCTATTTATGGAGAAGCACAGATAACGACCTCTTGGGTTCCTGAGCTAGAAGCCTCTTCCACAGACCTTACGTCACATCCTACGCCTAATTCTGACAGGGAGAGTACCATCAATGACCTTCACCATAACATCTTAACCCTCACTGATACATCTAACGAACATAACCTAATTGATGAAGTAATGCCCATTATCCATCCTGAACTCATCGAATGGAACCAACCAAATCCACCATGTCTTGACCTCTTCCAAAACGATGAGGCCGTCATTGACTTTTTGGAATTAAGGGATAACCTGCCAAGCGGGGATCACAAAGCTGGATTCGCCATAGAACTTAATAGCGCAACATACTTCGGGGCGGATGCCAAACCTTTCAGCTACAAAAATATAACAATAAAACATGGATCTTCCAGTGAAAACCACACCGTGGCACTGTTTGATTCAACAAAAGTAAAAAGAAAGAGCGTATCCAATGGTGAAAACCTCTCTGAGGCGCCTGAGGATGAGAGGTTTGACATCCTTCCCTGCAGCACACAACGAGAACGATCAATGATTCTCATCGAGGAAACCAAAGAATACAATGTGGGGACTCCTGAAACTCCTCACCTCATACATCTAGCATCTCTTTTAACTCCAGAGGAACAACCTAAATTTGTAGAGTTCTTTCAAAAGCGTCAGATCAACTTTGCATGGTCATATGTAGACATGCCTGGGCTTGATCCTGATTTAGTCATGGATCACCTCACCGTAGCAAAAGGAGCTAAACCTGTCAAGCAGAAGCTTCGTTAGATGCATCCTCAGATTGCAGTACTAGTCAAAGAAGAACTCAAGAAACTTCTGGATGTTGGTTTCATTAGACCAATTGATTATCCAGACTGGATCTCCAACATTGTTCCTGTCGGCAAACCAAAAGGGGGCATCCGCATTTGTACTGACTTCAGAGATCTGAATAAGGCATGTCCTAAGGATGACTTCCCCCTACCAAATATCGACATCATAGTAGATCTGACAGCAAGACATGCCATGCTTTCACTCATGGATGGCTTTTAAGGATACAATTAGATAAAGATCGCACTAGAGGATCAACATAAGACAACCTTCACATGTCCATGGGGCACATACTGCTGGAATGTAATGCCTTTCGGTCTCAAAAATGCAGGAGCGACCTAACAACGATCAATGAACACCATCTTCCATGACATGATGCATACTATGATAGAAGATTATGTTGATGACTTACTAGCAAAATCACTCATCGGAGAAGGTTATCTCGACATACTAGACAAAATCTTTGATAGACTGGAACAATATCATGTTCGACTCAACCCAAAGAAATGTGTCTTTGGAGTAACCTCAGAGAAGCTTCTAGGATACATAGTCTCAAGTAAAGGTATTGAGGTCGATCTAGCAAAGGTCCAAGCAATCATGGACATGCCACCACCAAAGAACATCAGTCAGCTAAGGACATTACAAGGACGGCTCCAATCCATCTGAAGAGTCATTGTACAATTGGCTGATAAGTGTCACCCATTCACACACCTGCTACACAAGAACATCCGCTTTCAATGGGATGCCAGATGCCAGCAAGCATTCCAAATGCTTAAAGACTATCTCATAAATACACCATTATTGATCCCACCGGACCTAAGTAGAACTTTGTTACTCTATATATCAGCAACAAGTACAACATTGGGGGTACTATTGTTACAACATAATGCAGAAGGGACAGAGTGTGTTGTTTACTACATCTCTCGTACACTAGTTGGCTATGAACTCAATTACACCCCTATTGAGCGAGCTTGCCTAGTAGTCATCTTGGCAGCCACCAAATTAAGACACTATATGTTAACACACAAAGTACAACTCATTGCCAAGATCGACCCACTCAAGTACTTACTCAGCAAAGCTGCATTAACTGGTTGTTTGGCCAAATGGGTGATGATTCTAAGTGAATTTGATATTGAGTATGTAGATCGAAAGGCTATCAAAGGACAAGTTATTGTGGATTAGTTGGCCGATGCGCCACTCATAGGTAATCATCCTCTCATTTCTAATTTTTCGGATGAGGAGATCTTCATGCTCATAGCCACACAACCATGGAAACTATACTTTGATGGTTCATACACTAGGCACGGCTCGGGGGTAGGCATTCTGTTTATAACACCTCAAGGTGACAGTATCCCGAAGTCATACAGGCTCACATTTTCATGTACAAACAACATAGCGATTATGAGGCCTTGATCACAGGACTAAGGCTAGCTATACAATGGAAGTTACAAGAGCTGCAAGTATATGGAGATTCCCAATTGGTCATTCGACAAACAACGGATGAGTATCAGACCAAGGATGATAAACTCATGCCATACAAGAAAATGGTGGACAGTCTAAAGGCATCAATTACTACTATCACCTTTGAGCAGATACCAAGAGATCAGAATCGATTTGCTGACGCTATGGCTACCATTGCATCTCTCCTAGATCTTTTGCAAAATTCAACATGCTACGAGTTCTTGGTAGAACAACTTTGGATCCCTGCTTATGATATCCCTAAATCCGAGATGATATGTTGCCTTGTCGGTTCTGAATCCCTATGGTACGGTGAGTTCTACACCTATCTCCGCGATCACACCCTTCCTCCTAACCAATCGAATAACCAACGTAAAACCTTCATTCGCCAAACCGCTCGATATACCATTATCGCTGAAACCCTATACCGATGCAGTCTTGATGGTACTCTCCTTCGATGTCTGGAACAAGATGAGATAACAAAGGCCTTGGAAGAGGTACATGAAGGAATTTGTGGAACTCATGCAAGCGGTCCGTCACTAGCCAAGAAACTCCTGCGCAATGGATACTATTTGCCATCTATGGAAAAAAACTCCTACTACTTTGTCAGGAAGTGCAAGAAATGTCAAGTTCGTGGAGACCTAATACATGCACCGGCACAAGAATTGCAACCAATCACAACACCATGGCCTTTTTGTCAATGGGGCCTTGACCTTGTGGGTAAAATCCATCCATCTTCATCCAATGGTCATAAATTCATTATTACCGCCACCAAATATTTCACAAAGTGGATTGAAGTTGTTCCACTTACCCAAGTTACCGGCAAGCAGATCACCTCATTCATCCTCAATTACATCATCTACCGATATGGTGTACCCATGTCCATCATCACAGATTACGGTCTTCCTTTCAAAAATCAGGATGTCCGTGAACTCTGTGAGAAATTTCACATCCAACACCGCTTTTCCACTCCCTATTACCCACAAGGCAATGGTGAGGCCAAAGCATCAAACAAGAACATATTGAGGATCCTAAAGAAGACAGTCAATGATGTTGGTCATGATTGACACGTTCAATTGAATCCAGCACTATGGGCATATCGAACTAGCATTCAAACCCCTACAGGCGCAGCTCCATACTCATTGGTCTATGGTGCAGAAGCTATTTTACCTATTGAGGTCGAGATCCCATCACTACGGGTTTCCTTGCACAATCTCATTGATGATGAAGCATACAGAGTATCCCATCTCCAAGACTTAGAGCTACTTGATGAGAAACGACAAGCTGCATACAATCACCTCAAAGCCTATCAGCACTACATGAGCAGAAGCTATAATCGTCGAGTTAGACCTCATACATTCGAGGTAGGTGATCTTGTTCTTCGAGAAAATCCTCATAACCAACCCAACCGGGAACATCAAGGAAAGTTTGAATCCAATTGGCTAGGTCCATATGTTGTCACTGTTGTATTTGGGTCTGGGGCATATCAGTTGGCTACTTCAGAAGGAGAACCACTAGCAGATCCGATCAACAGCATGCACCTCAAAAGGTTTTATACATAAGCTACATAGAGCATCAGGCTCCCATATATACTGGCAAAAATACCAAAAACATCTAGATAAATGACCTAAGGAAAATACAAAAACACCAAAAAGAGTAAGAGAAAAATCATGCATCCAAACGGTGAACAACCACTCCGGTGGCACCTTGGGTAAGTGCGATGGTGAAAACCTGGCAAACAGTCGCCGTTCGTAAAGGCTATGGCTCCATTATTTTTCAGACTTGTTGCGATCACATCCACTACATACATACATCCATCCGTCCAAAACCATGGCTTGTTATTCATCTGCAATTAAGAAAGTACTCCATGCGTCTTGTATTCTGCTTTTTCATAGTCATGTCTAAACTGGGGGCAATGCCCTTAACCTATTGATGGAAGTGGATTCTACATTGTCTTATGATTCATTAAGTTCTTCATTCAACACTATCTCACAAACTACCAAAAACATTGGAAAACAATCATCAAAATACCAAAAACATTGGAAAACAATCATCAAAATACCAAAAATATTGGAAAACAATCATCAAAATACCAAAAACATTGGAAAACAATCATCAAAATACCAAAAACACTGGAAAACAATCATCAAAATACCAAAAACATTGGAAAACAATCATCACAAAATCCAAAAACATCAGAAAACATAAAAAAAACAACTCAAAAACATGGCAACACATTGAGCATGCTCATCTAAGTAGATACCAAACAAGCATTGAAAAATACTCGCACGATGATCACTTCTCCAAATTGACCAAACCATCAACACTCAAAACTGTCTTCACCAAGGATGCATCCTTCCTTACCAAAACAAAGACAAAATGGCGTTTTCTTTGACAAGCAAATTATGTGTTAAGCTATCAAATACTTGGTTGATTTGTGAGTAAATGATTCGTTTATATGTATCAGGTTCCTACGGCATTGTTTGTGTCTCTTCGGCACATTATTCTAATGAAGTTCTGGGGCATGTCCTAATGGTGTCTACGTGGAAAGTTCACTAAGCTACATGATCTTATGCAAAATGCAATCATAGATCATTATGGCTTGCTGACTACAGCGTATACCTCGACCATATGAGCATGAACCGTTACCAAGGATCCATATTCTTTATTCTTTATGTCCATACTGTTTGCTTGTAGGTACGAATGCTCTTTCTTTGGTTCCTCCTACCTCATCCAAATTGGACAAAGGTTTTATCTATTATTAACGTATGAACTTGTCTCAAGATATGATCAATTCAAGATCAAGGAGGACGATCCAAGTCATGCATAAATGGAGATGATCCTTGTTTGTTCCGCAAGCAATACTCAGGTCAACTTGACCCATTATATCAAGTTGTTTGTATTAACTTGCTATATCAAAATCCATCTAAGGAATACTCTGGTCATCTTGAATCATTATGTCAAGTTGCTTGTATTTTCTTACAATATTTTAAAGCTCAATGATGAAAATAAAGCACTATGGATCGTCATTCCATCTCATCTGTATATATTGCATTCCGTTGCATTCCATCCATCCATACATTCATAAATAGCTGCATATCATTCATACATAGTCATAACAATGCATACTCTATTTTACTCATCTTCTTCCATAGGAATGTGTCATAGGTCCTCCATTTCTTCTATCTAACATCGGATCCCCCCCTCACCCTCCCCATCTCGATAAACAACATCACATACCCTACATCATCTCCCATCAACCCAATCAAGCCAACTACTCTGTCTGCATGGGTGCATCGACTCACATGCACCTAGACTATCAACAGATACTCTAATCAAGTATCTTCGAGTCTCAACAAGTAATCAATCATGGTAAACCTAGACTACATCAGGCCTTTATCATAATGACCTAGTCTCAACAGGGCTGCCATGATTCTCCAAAACCATCCATCCCACGCCCACAATATCAATTGATCAACCAATCCAAACATAATCTAACAAACAATTACATCAATTGTCTATGTCTCGAGTATTTTGCTTCATATACCTTGACTTCATCGGACAATTACATCAATTGTCTAAGTCACATCAGGTCACTTTGATTCACTTACTCAGACTTTATCTTGTCCAAGCGACCAATTGACATCAACTGTCATGCTTTGACTCGACCGGGGCAATTAAACCAATTGCACCAGATTGTCCAACCAATTTTGATCAATTGTATAGCATCACTTGAAAGCACAACCACCACATTTTCCCTGTATCTCCTGCATAACCTACGAGTACTTACTGGCTTGCCATTTCCCCGTATTCACTCTATCTTCTTCCATTCTTTCACCGTTATTGCTAATTTCTTCTATTCTACCTCCCCTCCACTTTTCATTCTTTTTCAAGAGATCGCTCAATTTTTCAAAATTTTCGGCCCATCTCTCGAGGGGGCATACCACCCATTAAATTAACATTTTATGGGGCATTTCTTCACGCCTGTTTTTCTTTCTTTGAAACGACATGATAAATCGCACCATCTCAAAGAGGGGCAAATGTAGTCACATAAATCTATCCAGTTTAATTAAATGAATATTTGCTATTTATTTGATTAAAAATCCACTAGCCATCAGTTAATTAAATTAATATTTAATTAATTCATCTTCAAACAGTCTCCTATTAATTAAATAAATTATTCAATTTATTTTAATTAATTCATTAAACCAAATTCACAAATCAATTAAATGAATAAAACCTATTTATTTAATTAATCCCCCTTTTTCCTCTTTTAAATAACTTAAATTAAACATTTATTTAAATCATTTATCCCCCCACTTGCATTTTCCTACAAATGCAACTTGCACACATTTATTGAAATAAATGAATTTTATTTTAATAAAAATCCTATTTTCCCTCACCCACCAAATCCACTTGCAAACCTAAACCTCTTCTAAATTCTTCTAACCCATTCCTAATTAGCCTAATCCATCCCCTAATTATTGTCACATTCCTAAGCAACTTTAAGTCACTTCTCAAAGACTCCAAAGTCTTTGAAAAACATTAAATGCTTTGTGTGTTCAACAATTTAACCTCCAAAGTCTTCCAAACCACTAATGGCTCTTACATGACCATTAATGGCTCTTACATAACCATTTATGGTTATTTCAACTTGCACTCATGGGTCTCCTCAAGCATTTATTGCTTTGACCATGGCTATCCCTTTTGCCTTTGCACAAGAGTTTATCCATTGGATAAAAGCTTTATTCTTTGAATAAAGAATTTATTCACTCAACCCAACCTTGACCTTAACCCCCAAGTTGACTCCCAAGTCATGTCAAGCATTTAATGCTTATTCCCTCTCCTCTCAACCTATCTCATAATGACACTTGTCATCCTGGGATTGGGTTGAAAGTCCTCACATGGATTGAATATCATTCAATCCTGACCCTTGTTGAGATTGCTCAATCTCAACCATCCATTGCTCCATTTTACCTATAAATAGAGCCCATTTCTTCATAATCCAAATCCTGAAAACTTGTATGCATTTAAGATATAGGCATTTTGAGAGAGCATTTTAGCATAATCAACTAATATCTTGTCATTTTGGTTAAAATAAATCATTTTAGTATCAATAGCATAGTATTAGTTTTTTATTCACATTTAGAGCAAATACTTCAATCTCAAACCTCCATAAGCATCCATAGTGCAAAAAGCTATTGAGAGCTACACTATTTTGGAACTTGGAGAGGAGAGGAACAAAGGAGAAGAAAACAAGAGCATGTTAGGAGGCATTTGGAGATGCCTCATCATATTTACCTTCCTAGTTAGACATTCTATCATGCTTTTGGTATCTCTTTTGATATGCTTGTGTAGGAAAGTATTTTGTTTGTGATTTCTGACACTAACAACTTGGCCTTTCTTCTTGTTTGTGTTTTGTTATCATTGACTAACCTTCCCTTTTTGCAGAGCATCAGAAATCAAAACGAAAACCAAAACAAAACCAAAATTAAATGGAAATAAAAACCAAACCGAAACTAAATGGATGTATCAAAGCCAAAACCAAAACTAAATATTCATTAAGAATTAGCCATTGACATAGTCAAATTATTATAGATTTGATAACTATTTTCCTATTATTCCATGACATGACATAATAGGACCAATTATGGACCTATTATGGCATGTCATGGCATAATAGGACATATTATGCCATCATGTCATATTAAGGCATGCCATGGTCTAATAGAAATATAGTAGGTCCTATTATGCCATGTCATGGCATAATAGGACACATTATGCCATGATGGCATAATAGGTCCTATTATTCCATGAAATGGCACAATAGGACTGTTAAATGTTTCTAGGAATTATTTTTTTAGGTATTGAGCCTTTCAACCAATAAACAAAAAAAATTTAACCACTTCTAGCAAGCTACCATTCCAATTCCTTAAATTGAACATATGTACCAAAATTGTTCTTAATCCTCATTAGGCAATACAAAAGTTACCACTATTAGTATAACCTTAAAAGTAATTAATATTACTCTTCAAATTTTAGATATCAAAGTTTAGGAGCTTAGGTTTATGCCATGTCATGGCATAAAGGTCCTATTATGGTCCTTTTATGCCATTTCATGGTATAAAAGGACCAATTATGGACACATTATGCTATGCCATGGCATAATAGGATACATTATGCCATGATGGCATAATATGTTCTATTATGCCATGACATTGAATAATAGGTCCATAGTTGGTCCTATTATATCATGTCATGGTATAATAGGACCTATTATGCCAATAATGGCATAATAGGTCCATAATAGGACCTATTAAGCCATGACATGACATGATTTTCTCGAATTGCCAACATTGAAGTACTAATTCGACATGTTTACTTAGTATGATAGGACCAATTATGGACCTATTGTGCCATGCCATGGCATAATAGGACCTATTATATCATGTCATTGCATAATAGGACCTATTATGCCATGATGACATAATAAGTCCTATTATGCCATGACATTGCATAATAGGTCCATAGTTGGTCCTATTATATCATGTCATGTCATAATAGGAGCTATTATGCCATGACAACATAATAAGTCCTATTATTCCATGACATTGCATAATAGTCCACCTATTATGCCATCATGGCATAACAGGTCCATAATAGGACCCATTAAGCCACGACATGACATGATTTTCTCGAATTGCCAACTTCATCATCTAATACATCTCCAACACTGAAGTGCTAATTCGCCATGTTTATTTAGTATGATAGGACTAATTATGGACCTATTATGCCATGACGACATAATAAGTCCTATTATGCCATGACATTGCATAATAGGTCCATAGTTGGTCCTATTATATCATGTCATGGCATAATAGTCCACCTATTGTGCCATCATGACGTAATAGGTTCATAATAGGACCTATTAAGCCATGACATGACATGATTTTCTCGAATTGCCAACCTCATCATCTAATTCATCTCCAACATTGAAGTACTAATTCAACATGTTTACTTAGTATGATAGGAGCAATTGACCTATTATGCCATGTCATGGCATAATAGGACCTATTATGCCTTGTCATGGCATAATAGGACCTATTATGCCATGACGACATAATAATTTGTATTATGCCATGACATTGCATAATAGGTCCATAGTTGGTCCTATTATATCATGCCATGGCATAATAGGACCTATTAAGCCATGACATGACATGATTTTATCGAATTGCCAACTTCATCATCTAATTCATCTCCAACACTGAAGTACTAATTTGACATGTTTACTTAGTAAATGACCACTTAGAGAGGTTACCATCTAATATATTAGTACTATTCCAACACAAAGTACTAATGTAACATGTTTACCAGAACTGTGACTTAATTATTTATTATATAAATTACTTTATATATGTTGATCTTATTTAACTTTTTTTACAAGTTCATGTATGGAATATTTTATATTGATTTTAATAGTTGATGCAATTTACAAGAAATGAATGCATTAAATTGAATATATAATAGATTTATGAAGTTTCATTGAAAGTTTTTATTATGTTTTGTGCGCAAATTTTATATTTAAAGATTCAATAGTATGTACATGTATATTAATGATATGCACATTAATATTTTGTTTAACTTAATGTTTTGATGAATTAGTTTTTTTGGGTAACTAAATAGGAAAATATAATACTAAAGATGATTTTTTCCCTCTTACTTCAATCAAATATATGAGAAAAGTATTTCATATTGATTAGACATTTCATTTAATTTATATTGATTGAATTTTCTTTTAAGCCATGACATGACATGATTTTCTCGAATTGCCAACTTCGTCATCTAATTCATCTCCAACACTAAAGTACTAATTCGACATGTTTACTTAGTATGATAGGACCAATTATGGACCTATTATGTCATGGCATGGCATAATAGGACCTATTATGCCATGACTGCATAATAAGTCCTATTATGCTATGACATTGCATAATAGTCCACCTATTATGCCATCATGCATAATAGGTCCATAATAGGACCTATTAAGCCACGACATGACATGATTTTCTCGAATTGCCGACTTTATCATCTAACTCATCTCCAACACTGAAGTACTAATTGGACATGTTTACTTAGTAAATAACCACTTAGAGAGGTTACCATCTAATATATTAGTGCTATTCCAACACAAAGTACTAATGTAACATGTTTACCAGAACCGTGACTTAATTATTTATTATATAAATTACTTTATATATGTTGATCTTATTTAACTTTTTTTACAAGTTCATGTATGGAATATTTTATATTGATTTTAATAGTTGATGCATTTTACAAGAAATGAATGCATTAAATTGAATATATAATAGATTTATGAAGTTTCATTGAAAGTTTTTATTAAGTTTTGTGCGCAAATTTTATATTTAAAGATTCAATAGTATGTACATGTATATTTTTTTAAGTTCAACATTATATTATATTTCATGTGTATCTCATTCAATAACATATAAATGTTACTATTTATAAATGTTTTTTTTTAAACTAAAATAGATTCTTCTTTGACATAGAGTTGTATATAATTCATGTATATCTTTATATATGCAGGAGCTCTTTGTTATCATGGATGTCTTTGACATAGATGAATTATTAGGTGAAAATCCCCCACCACAACCCCCTCCTTCTCCACCTCCACCTCCACCTCCACCTCCATCTCCACCTCCACCACCACCACCACCTCCACCTCCACCCCCACCCCCTAGATTGGATGAAATTCATTTAAGAGAGCGAATTAATGAAAACCTACAAGTGATTGAATAAAATATTACTGCTATCCAAAATGAGTCGATCATGCTACCCCATCTTCTAGAGTTTGCAAAATCAATGCAAGCTGTTGTCATGTCGGTTAGATCTATTGATTCTCAATTAGATCAATTTCATAGACGATGACAAGAGTTGCGTGATTTTTATGCCGATGGTTTAACTTATAGGCAAATCATTGATCTCAAAATAACCAAAGCTCATTTATGTCCATATTTTACTAACCCAAAAACAAGAGAACCAATGCAACCTAGCCATAAAAGAATTTCAATTAGGTGGTGTGTGCATCTAGAAATGACTAGACACTTTTGGGATAGATGGTGGATGGTTTTTGATTATCCACCACATTGTAATTATGAGATCCCTTTATATTTTTTGAAGAAATTATACTATGAGTTTGTAATGCACCAAAAACCAAATTATTTTGATATTAAGTCATTCCAAGGTGTTGGTCGTGGAATGCCACATCATAGATTAGGGGCACGGAGTAATAATCCCCTACCAGATCCACCCATAGTTCCACTTGTTGCTCCATCGATTCCTATAGATGTGCAGAATACATTATTCATTTCAACACTAGATGCTTTGACTTCCCTCACAGGTAACCTGAGTGAGAAAGTTGCTCACATGGCATCCACTCCTCAATGGATGCCACATATGTGCTTGAGTTGTCATCAGATGTGTGTAGGTCCTACTGTTGATCCAGGATCTGCTTTAGTTGCAGCTGAGCATGATGCAGCAGATGATAGTATGATGACATCATATATGGATTTTATTTTCTCTAATGATCATCTTGAGAAGGTATAGATATATATATATATACATGTACATGTCAATCTTTAAATACTTCATTAAATATAGGTATAAATTAAGTGCATGTCTTTTTTTTTTATACAATCTAATACTTCATTAAATAAATTTGGTTTATGTAGATGAGGACTATGTACCAAATATTAGAGTCAATATTGGATCTACTCCTACACAGCTCGACACACCTTATGGGCTATAGTATCAATTTCTATCTAGACATTGTACTAGATTTTTAAGTTAATATGTTATCATCATATAGTATATAAATTTTCATGCTGATACATTGAATGCTTCTTTCTCCAGGCTCCATGATTTGCATGGTTCTTGCATGTGAGGATTCATGGTGTTTCAGGTTTTGGGTATTTCTTTTGTGCATATTTCTTAGCTTGGAAATCTTGAGGAAATTTGTTTTGAAGGAATCGACTGATGATTAATTCTTTGATGAGTGGAATTCTTGCAATTGATCTAGTTTTTCAAGTGACAATAGGCATTTTGAAGGATGGTGAAGATGGAGTTTCATGGAGTTGATCATGTGCTTTCATTTAATATGTTATAGATATGGAGCTCATGCTTGATAGTGTTATAACCCTAATGCATGGTGGTGATGTTTCATTTCATGGTTGTGGGCAATAGAGTTTTCATGTTGGTTCTTTGTTTTAGGCTCCCTAGCAATATGTAGAAACCCGAGTTGTCTAAACTATGGTGTGAATGTGCTTATATTGAATGCTTATTTTAGTTCCTGATATTGAAAGGCAATGTTTGTTTATCCTCGAATGCATGGAGGCTATGGAGGATTGTTTGATTATCTAGAAGCTTCTGAAATTGTCTCTCTCTCTCTTGGATGCATGTACTAGTGGTGGTTGTGGGGTTGGCCTACAAATGGGCCTGGAGTTCTTGATATACTTTTTCCTTATGGATGGTTGTACTTGCATGACTCAGATTCATGTTCCTTGGATCAAAGGGGTTTATAGATTTTCCTTAAAAATCTATGGTGATGCTCATCTATGATAGTCCATTGTTCCTGGTTAAGTTGTTTGGTGCTTTTCAAAATTTTGAGTCTTCTAGATGTGAAGTGGGTATGGATGTGCACGGGTGTTCTCAAACACAGTGGTTTTGCAGGTTTTACATGCTCAAGAAAAAAACTTGCATTTTTGTGGAGCTGTAGAGGAGCTATTTTCTAGACCCTATTTCATTTGGGGTGTTACTGGTGAGATAGTTGCAGTTTTGCATGCATGCTTCATGCATGGTGAGAGGAGGTGAGATGCTTTTTCTGCATGAGGATGTCGATACGTGATTAGTCACTCAACATTTTTGTGGTGATGTTTGGTGGATTCATAGACTATGGTGCTCGATGTGGACATGATTGGCAAATAAGATCTATGCATGATTTGGTGCTTGAGTCATGTTGTCTACATGATTATTGTCTTTGAGATCTCAGTTTGCATGTCACTGATGTGATAGTGGGCTTGTATGTTGCAATGATTGGATCTATGAGTTATGTAGTTGTGTGGGTTGGTCACCTATTCAGTTGCAGTGGAAGAACTCAGATGTGGACTGTCTATATCCACAAGGTTTGATTCAATGTCTATGTAGACTTGTTAGTTGGCCTTGTCTATGGTCACTTGTACATGATTGGTGTGGTTTCTTTGAGATGAGAGGATGGATGATAAGTGAATACCTGGATAGTTGGTTATGGGGTCTTGTAGCATGGTATTTTTTCTTAGTTTTGAGATCTTGTTTTCACTTGGTGTGATTAGTTGCACACTTACATGTGTGTGGACTAGATGATTTTTCAGATTTGGGAGATGGTGTGTCATGTGCTTGGAGAGCTCGATATCACATTTCAATGGGAGCTTTGGTAATGACTTCATATTCATCATTTGGATGGATGATCTTCTTTAGTGATGTAGATGGTTCAGAGGGACTCTTTGATCATGTTGTTGTAGAAGGGTTCTTTCATCTTTTGCATGTACACTATTTGATGATGTGTAACATCTTGTATCCATGGAGGGGTTTTACAGTCTTTGGTGTGAGGTGTTGGTGGTGCTTGACAGGTGATGTTGGTTTAGAGTAAGTTGGTGTTATGTCATGGTATACTCTTGATTTTGGCATGACACATTTCTCTTGAAACCATGGTAATTTCACTTGGAGCATGTGATCTCCTAAGAGGGGATGGTAAGATCACGATGTCATGATGGGTTCCTGATTCAAAAAATTGGAGCTTTGATAGTGATCTGGTGAGTTCTTTTTGTATTGGGTGCATTGGTCACATGCCTGAGAACTTCATGGAAGTGTAGAGATGCATTTGGAGTTTGGAATCAATTGATCATCTACTAGTACTCATGGATACATGGAGATTTAGGTGAGGTTGTAGTTCTCTTAGGATGAGAGACATGTGCTGAGATGGTTACTCTTGATGAGATTTCAGCTGGAAGTCTGAGGAGCCTACACCTTCATTAGATGTAAGTTCAATAGAGACCTATGAGGAGATTGCTCTTGGATGAGTCATGATGACTTGTATGTCTTGAAGGAGCATTCCCATTCCCCACTCTTGGTCTACTCGGCTATTTATAACTTGAGATGAATTTCTCATTGTTTCTCTCAGGAGCGTCATACTTTTATTTCATATTCATGGATCTTGAGCTAAAGTTAGATATTTATAGAGGACTCATTGTGAGAGGTGAATAGCGTGGTTATCTCCTTGGAATGTGTATTCTTTTATGATGATCACAGGGGATGGTAATGGGTTGATTTCCTGAAATGGGAAATGGAGAAATTTGATCTTCTTTGAGAGGCTTACATCCATGTAGATTCATGATGCACATGTTATGTTTTATCTCCTGAGGCTGAATGGATTTGGATGTTGTTATGGCTTTTCACATGGGGATATGAAGGAGATCTTACTCGGCACAACTAACACTTCGAGGTATTTGTAGAAGGATATACTACATGTTTATGGTTTTGTTACTACTTATCAAGTTGCCATTAGTTTCATGTCAAAGTTATTCTATATACTCTAGTCGGTTATCTCTACCGAGATATTCAGTCGGTATGAATAGTCTAGTCAGTTATAGAATAAAGTAGTCTCAGAACGTAGTATACACCGAGCTATCTACCGAGTATCATTTCATGTCTACCGAGCAGCAAAGATGACACACCGAGTTGATATACACCGAGTGAAATGTGTTACCAGATTCATTGAACCTGGACATACATATGAAAATGTGTTACAAGATCGAGGCACATCTAACCGTTATCACATTGGAAATTGCACTTAAAGATTGTGTATGATTTTGATGTCATCTAACCAATGAAATAACTTGCATGGTTATTCATTCGATAAAATATGTTTGTAAGATCGAAGCAATGAATGAATCACCATCATAAGAGATCTATTTATACAGCATGAGTTAAGAATTTAAAGTGTGTGTGTGCATGAGTGTAAGAAGACTGTTACAAAGACACAGAGGTCATCAAGAAGGATTTCAGAGAATAGTTAAAGAACAGAGTAAACAGAAGGGTTTACCGAGTTACTATATGGGTTACCGAGGTATGCTATAAGCAAGGTAACTTATTCTGAGCACATAGAATCTGCTATAACATTCCAGATGTAAAGTTGCAGATATTTGTAATGATTTTATTGTAACATTTTGAAGTTGAAAGAGAAACCTTTAACAGGGTAAAAGACTCTAATCAAGTCTATAAATTATAAAGCCTCTAACCAGGTGCAACATTTAGATTAAGTGTTGTAAAATCCTTAGCAAGGTAGATCTAACAGATCTTGATACTCCTAACACGGTAAGCTATCAGAAATAGCTAAACATGTAGCTCTAATCGAGCATTCTTTATTATTGTAGTAGTGAAGTTGTGGGTGCCATCCCCACCATAGTTTTTCTCTCTAACCAAGAGTTTCTGCATAACCAAAATATATGTGTTATGGAGTGAATCATGTATGATTGTTATCTATTTGTTTTAGCTTTATATTATGTTACTGCACTATTCGGTTTATGCATAACAGAAAAGTTATTATTGAAGAAAAGTTTTGGAGTACCGATTCATGCCTCCCCTCTCAGTACATTAGCTTTCCATATTGGGCCTAACAATTGGTATCAGAGCTACAATCTTGGAAAAGGGTATAACTGCCTAAAGAGAAAGTTCTTATCAATGGAAGGCTATAAACAATCTCGGAGGATTATATATCTGCAAGAAGAACTGGATCATGCTAATCAAGTGATTGCAGACATGCAAAGACAAATGCAAAAATCTCTGAAAGTAAGAAGAATATTATCTGATGATTTGCAGGACTCTCAAGAGTTAGTGGAACAAATTGAGACATCATCTAAAAATAGTATATCTGAAGAAACTGAAGAAATGATTGGAGTATTGAAAGAAAAGAACAAAGCACTGGCTGATCAACTGAAAACAATGAAAAGAGAACATGAACATTTCAACACATAGATGACTGAAAATATTGATGCATTGAGGACAACCGAGGATAAAGTAAGAGATCTAGAAAGAGAGAAATAACAACTTGAAGTCTTAGTATCAGATAAGAATGATGAAATCACAAGGTTGACTAGAATTCAACAAAATCTGTTAGATCAACTAGGCTATGCACATCATGAAGCAATTCTAAAAAATGATGAGAATCAAGCATTGAAACTTGAAGTATCAAGGTTGACCGATGAACTTGATTCAGAGAAGAAATCCAAAGAAACACTCAAGAAGAGTTATGAAGCATCAAAGATGTTGGATGAGCAACTGAATACAAGAAGACCCAACAAAGATGCAGGACTCGGTTACAAAGGAAAAGACTCTACCAAGAAGGGAATTCATATTACTGAGAGAGGAGAATCATCAAAGAAAGATAGAAACAAGAATAACATCAAAAGAAAGAAGCCTATTTGCAACTACTATGGAAATCAAGGTCACACTGTCAACATGTGCCAAATCAGAAAAGGTAAGCAACCGATTGTCACTAAGTCCAAAGGTTATTGTTACAATTGCAATAAATATGGTCACACATCTAATCAATGTAGGACAAAGTCTGTGAACAATTATCAGAAGGAAAAGTTCAAAGGGTTTTGTAAAAACTGCAATAGATATGGACATAGTACTGAGAAGTGCTGGCTTAAGCAAAAGAACTATATGTGGTCTGCACACCGAGCAAATGCTAGAGGTTGCCGAACTCACACACATCCTTACCGACAGTATTCTGCAGTACCATGGGATTACAATACAAGGATATGGTGTGAATGTTGTGGAAGATATGGACATATAAGTGCCAACTATTTTATAAGGTTTGGAATGAACAACCGAAGATCATGGAGAAATCCTGGTATGGCATGTTTTCATTGTCACAAAGTTGGACACCTAGCTGGAGATTGCAGAGATCAACCTAGAAAAGACACTGAAGAAATAAAAGACAAATTAAAGATGATTTGGAAAGAGAAGGAAATTGTGTCAAATGAAGAAAGCACCTTACCTACCGAGTTAGGTGCACCTATTCCAAATTAATCGGTAAAGGTATGAAGGGACTGCATTCTCTCAAGGTTAAATCTTAACAGTTCCTATTTTATTATGTACTCAATTCAAAATTTGCATAGTTAAGATGTATTAGTAAGTTTGAAATTATATTAAAGTCTTTTGAAGCACTATAAAGGAAACCTGTCTAGTCGGTGAATGAAGGAAGTTTGGTTACTCAGTTGAAGCGAAAAAAGGAAAGAAGGTTTAGTGGAACCGAGTGCATTTAATGTTTTTGACCTAACCCGCATAGAGCTTGATAAGGCATATGGTGTATCTAAAAGCATTTTCGCAGTCATTTACACTTACCAAGTTTTCGACAGAGCAGAGAAAAGAGAATCAAAGGCGATCAAACCTCCTACAAAGAAAATTCAAGGTGTAGACGTATAAAAATGACCACATTCCTAAATGAATATTTTATGTTCATTTCTCTATTTAATTAAATCCAATTTAATTAAATTATCCACATTCTTCTATTTTATTAAATAAATTATTTAATTTATTTAAATAAAATTCACTATACCATTTAATGAATAAATCATTTTATTCAATTAAATCCCCCTA
Organism: Cryptomeria japonica; assembly: GCF_030272615.1. Classification (NCBI taxonomy): domain Eukaryota; kingdom Viridiplantae; phylum Streptophyta; class Pinopsida; order Cupressales; family Cupressaceae; genus Cryptomeria; species Cryptomeria japonica. The sequence continues at coordinate 802,781,050 of NC_081414.1, read as the reverse complement.
GCCACTTTTAATTAAATTCAAATTTAATTAAATAGTTATCCTAAATTGAATAAATCAAATTTATTTAATTTCAACCGAATTGAATGAAAATCAAATAATTCAATTAAATCCTATTATCCCTCCATCCACTTGCAAAATCCCAAACCCCTTCCTAATCCCTTCTAGAATCTTCTAATCGATTCTAATTAACCTAACTCTCCTCTAAACTTTGTCACATCCCTAAGCAAAGGGAGGTCACTTCTCAAATGGCCCAAAGTCTTGAATAACCATTGAAGGTTTTCAACCTTCAACCACCAAAACCCCCAAAGTCTTTGAAAACCATTGAAGGCTTCCAACCTTCAACCACTTAAACCCCAAAGTCTCCAATAACCATTAATGGTTAATTCAAACCCTCCCACATGGTTAAAACATTTGTTTTGACTCAACCTCTACCCAACCCAAGGGTCTCATCAGGTCATTAATGCTTTGACCATGATTATCTCCTAATCATTTGCACAAAGGTTTATCTTTGGATTAGATCCTAATTCAGTGGGTAAACCTAACTTAGACTTGACCCTTAGCCTTTAGATAACCATGAGGTCTTCTCAGGCCTTTAATGCCTCCAACCTCTTCTTTCAACCCAATCCTATGTTGACATTTGTCACCATTTCATTGGTACAAATTGTGCACATGGATCCCCAACTTTCAAACCTGGCCCTTGATTAAACCTTTCAATCTTGACCATCCATTGCCCTGTTTATGCTATAAATAGAGCTCTCATTCCTCCATTTTTAACAATCATCTTTCAAGTTTGAAGCATTATACTTATGCTCAAATTCTTTCAAGCTTTTTCATCATCTTTATGCTCTTCATTTAGCCTCTTTTAGATCAAATATGCATGCTTATATTACTTTCTTTATCATTTTAGTTCAATTATAGACTAAATATAGTATGCTAGGATAGTATTCATACTAATCTTGTCATCTTATAGTTAGTTTATTGCATTTTAGCATCATACATAGCTTGCAACACATCTCATACTAAAATCAAGCAAAAGCATCTCTCGTTCTCATATTTGCCATCCCTAAACCATTTTGCTCAGTGATCTGAGAGCAAAAATGTTGGTTTGAGGGACATTGTGAGATAGAGAACCATGGGACCCTCCTTGGGAAGCTGAGTAACACTACGTTACTCCATAGCTTGCATCAAGAAGTCCTGTGTGTGTGTGTGGACTAGTAATTCATCATATTTTCACATATTAAGTTTTATTCGCCCACTTTTCCCACATACATTTCTGGCGCCCACCGTGGGGCACGCACCCCAATAACCTATCATTTTTTGAATTTAAGGACTTTTGCAGGTACGCAAAAAACCAGAACTAGCGCGTCTACCTGACAGATTAGCGCATCCGCCTAACAGTTTAGCGCTTCTAGCCTACTGTTTAGCGCGTGGGCTTACTTTCTTAGCGCGTGAAAACTGTTCCTTAGCGCATGATTTTATTTGACAAATTTTCCTGTAGGTATCGACGCCGGCGAAACACAGATTAGCGCGTCTACCTGACAGATTAGCGCATCCCATAACAATTTTAGCGCATAATCCGCATATTCCAGCGCGTTGCAACTGACAGTTAGCGCATCAAATTCAAAAATTTTCCTGCACAACAGACCGCGGGAAAATCAAAACACAGATTAGCGCTTCTACTCGATAGATTAGCGCATCCGCTCCAAAATTTAACGCTTAAGTTACATATTCCAGCGCGTTGAAAGAAACAGTTAGCGCATAAAGTTCAAAAATTTTCCTGCACAACAGACCGGGGGAAAATCAAAACACAGATTAGCGCATCTGACACACAGAATAGCGCATCCAAGAAACAGAATAGCGCACATAAAAGGAACAGTAGCGCATCTGCCAAGCATTGTAGCGCGTACAGTTTGTCCTGTAGCGCATCACAAACAAAACAAACAAAAAGATTTTGTAACTAAATTCCAAAAATTTAGACTTGTGGAAGTCCCCCGGAAACACACTAACAGCCTTCTTGTTATTTTGCAGGATTTTTAACAAGTTTCTTGCAGGTAAAGCGAAGAAGTTTGCCTTCACAGCAAAATGTTTTTCCTTTTGTTGACCTCCGAAAGTCGAAATTTGCTTTGTTGACGATCTGTTTTCAATAAATTAGATAATTATTGCTATGAAGGATTAAAAAGAACATCATGCTTATTGGAGCAACATCTCCAATTAGAAGTTAGCAAATTATTGCCTTGAAAGTTAAAAAGAACAAACTTATTTGTCTTGTCTCGAAAGTGGAAGGTATATGCTCTCCCCTTAACTGGGTGACCAAAAAGCCAAACCACTCTTATGTTTTCAGTATTTCAAGCAATAAATCCTTTAGCAGGCCTGCCTTCCCGAGGAGTTGCAATCAACTCTTAAAGCCGTTTATGGCCGGTGTGAAGGGAACGACCTAAGTGGGGAACGGCTTTGACGCCAAGAATTCCAACCCACTATAATCAAATGTGGAAAGTGACGAAAGTCCTTTTCGACGGTTGCGCGCAGTGATTAGCCTTCCCCCAGTATCCTCGAGATACGTAAAGCCTTTGTTCTAAAGGTTGGGAAGCCTCCTGAGGGAGTTTATCACTGACAGCCGAACGGGAAGCCTGATTACGAACCTTAGCATTAGAAACTTTGAGTTGAGTCAGTATCCAAACATTTGTAACATCATAGTGCAAGGGTGGGGAAGAATTCGCCCCCAAGATTACTCACCATATATCTCCCAAGATAACTACTCAACTGTGAAGCAATTCACTTTGGGTTAACTTCTGGCAAAAGGCAAAAAAACGGGCGCCCTCTAGAGGGTGACACGGCTGTTTGAGCTGACGGAGTATCGAGACTAGTGGGCTATGATGTTGCTTATGACCCTTGAATAAAGAGTCTTTCTGAAGTGTTTATCTTGTATCCAACCTGTTAAAACATTGGGGATTTGAACACATCCTCGACAGAACATACACTTTCTGTTAGATTAAGTGAAATGATTGTACTTTGTGTGCCGTGTTTGCATTTCGTATTTCAGAAAATCATCCATCACACTTAAAAATTTCACTCAACAAAAGTCAAAAACATTACAAAAACAACAAAAGGAAAAATCAGGGCAGTTTAGCACGTCAGAGCAACATCTTAGCGCTTAAAACAGTTATTTTAGCGCATCCACAGAACGAAATAGCGCGTGCAACAAAAATAGTAGCGTTTCAACGGCAAAGCAAAACAGAGAGCCATCTTTTAGCGCGTACAACACATATTCTAGCGCGTAGAAGAAAAACATTAGCGCGTAGATAGCCAAAGTTAGCGCATTAGAAGAAACAAATAGCGCGTAGAAGTCACAGTGTAGCGCGTACTTTTCCCAGAAAACTTCACAACAAATTTCAAAACAGACTGTTTTAGCGCTTCAAACAAATATCTTAGCGCATAGAAAGCCTATTTTAACGCATTAACCAAAACAGATAGCGCGTAGGACGCACAGTGTAGCGCATTCTTTTCCAAGCAAACTTCACAGCAAATTTCAAAAGGCCTGTCTTAGCGCGTAAAACAAACAGCCTAGCGCGTGGAAGTCCTACTTTAGCGCATTAGCCGAATCAGTCAGCGCTTCTGAAGCCCAGTCTAGCGCGTACTTCTTTCACAGTCAAGAACATAATTTTTCCAGAATCAATACTTTAGCGCGTAACCGGGGGCAGACTAGCGCGTGTGAAAAACATTTTAGCGCATCGGGGAAATTAGGTAGCGCGTTGAACATCTGTTTTAGCGCGTGAGAAAAGATAGAAAAACAGAGAGTTGGAAAAACCAAAAATTTTGAAAATTTCAAAATATTTTAAAAACACAGTTTTTCATCAAAACACGACTTTTATCAAACCAGAGTGACAAAAATGAATCATTAAAACTATTTCTCAAGTCAAATTTGTGTCAAACAAAGTTGTCAGAATCCGAAAACGAATCGAGCAATAGAGGACGTCTTTCATATCATAATCCGGAAACTTTTCATCATCAGTATCAATCCAATCCTTAAAACATCTTACGGATTTTATCTCAAAAACACTTGTCTAAAAATTTCCAAATTGTCAAAACCAGTTTCCAGATCGGGAAACTCTTATCCATATCATTTGACATACTTTGTCATGAAGGGACAGCTAAACCTTCACTCTGATAAAGTAAAACTTGAAATTTTCAAAACAAGAATCAATTGAATCCAAACAAATCAAAGGAAATCATTGATCACTCATGCATGACTAATCCCCTCATTTTGAGAAGAAAGAACCTCTATCGCAACATCACGTTGAAGAAACAACAACCTAGCTTTTCCAAATTCATCAAGAGAAATAAATTTTTAAACATCAATCGTCAACTCTTCAAATCCCATCGGGTATTTCTTCATCACGTCAAACGTTATATCCAAAACAAATCCAGCGAATTTGACAAAGAACCCCTGAAAACAAGAGCATACTGTCAAAAGTCTGCTTTTAATCAAAAGATAAACCGCGGAGGAAAGATCAATCTAGCATTCCTGCCCGACGAGTGCATCACATATAACATATCTAGACCAGAACCACCAACACCCGAACAACACATCGAAGAGGCTTTTTTTCATCACTGAAAGCTTCTACTAAAAATGCCTGTTACTCGCTCTCAACGAGACAAACAAAGCGAGGCACACGCAGAATCAAGTATGAATCGAAGATTATCAAATCCTTTTGAAGTTCCACCCGTAGAAGAACCTGAAATTACCGACACCCTTCTTAGAGAATGTCAAGTAAATCCCACCTTCCAAAAACTTGTCGAAAAGCTCATAGACAATGACAAGGAAAAATATTTGTTGATGCTCACAAGCAAGGGCGTTAAACTTCCGGAAGATTTCGACCCAAATCTTTTTCACACCGAATCCCAACAATATGCATCTCATGAACAAAACCAAGAAGAAGAAACTCACATACCTGAACAACATAACTTTGAACAACACATTCCAGAACAACGCATACCAGAAATGCATATACCTGAACTAGAAACACCAGAGCAACATATACCATTTACCACTCCCTTTCAACTAAGAGCCAATACTAGGCAAGAACTTTTTCCTCGGCAAGACAATGCACCCTTGATTGCTCTTACTCAACAAATGCAAATGTTACAAAGACAAATACAGGATATGCAACAAGGGACAACAGTGCGGTATTCTATAAACGAAATCTGTCCTTATCCATTTGACAGAAGCTTAAACATGGTACCTTTTTCCTCCAAACTCAGACGTTCCCAAATTTGATAAATATGATGGGAAAGGTGATCCTCGAGATCATGTTCGAGAATTTTGCACCATGAGTCTTGAATTTGCTCATGATGACACTTATCTAATGAGGTTATTCTCGAGAAGTCTGGGAGGACAAACAATGGAATGGTTATCCAAGATTACACCACCTGTCAGATCATTTGATGAATTGGTTAACAAATTCATCACCCACTATTCTTACAACATCCAACATGCCATAACCATGCTAGATATTTGTAACATCAAACAAAAGAACAATGAAACATTCATGATATTCCTTCAACGTTGGCGACACATGGTATCAAGATATCCTCGAGATATTCCTGAAAAAGAGAAAATGGAAATCTTCATTGATAACTTGAATGGTGAGATGAGTTACAGACTCAAACTTCAATGCATACCATCTTTTGACAAATTGATCGAAAATGGCATCCAAGTAGAGGAAGCTTGTGTCAAAAAGGGAACACTCAAGTTCTACAAGGAAGGAACAAATTCATCAAACTACAATAACCAAAACAACACCAACTTTGACAAATCTAGATTTTGGACTCGAAACAAAAACGAAAGCAACAATGAACCACAGGATCCTAAATCGAAACAACCAGTCCTTGCATTATCTGGAAATCCTCAGAACACGAAAAATGCTAAGAATACCACTCCCAGTGCTAATACGTATGCGCAAAACACTGATCAAGGACAACTAAATACCAACAACGCCAATGATAATCCAAACAAAAACCTGAATCCAGGGCCTACCAACAATTCACGCAACAATACAAACAATTTCCAAAAGCGTATTTTCACACCACTGGGACAATCACTAGAATCCGCATTCAGAGAGCTGTTAGCAAACAAGGTTCTTTCTTTACCTCCAATCAACAATTATGAACCCCCAATCAAACCACCTTGGTGGAATGATTCACACTATTGTGATTTCCATCGCAACAAGGGGCATAGAACAAACGAGTGCATGAGATTGAAACACATAATCCAAGACATGATTGATCGAGGTGACTTAACGGTGGATGGTCTCAAAACAAATAATGATCACGCAGCCTTCAAAGATCCTCTCCCAAATTACAACAAAGATGGAGCATCAACTTCAAATGATACACGCGGAGCTCGTATTAATCACATCTACGATAACACAATCAATCACATCTCAGCTGAAGATCATCAAGTAAATGTCATAACCATTCGAGATAAACGTGATCATGAATCTGTCAATGTAACAACCCGGACTCAGAAATATGTCTTGAAGGGACATACTACACCTCCAACTACTACACCAAAAATCCAATACGACTTAGTTAATCAACTACGCAAAACTCCGGCTCAGATATCTATCCTGGAATTGTTGAAACTATCTCCAAAACACAAAGACATCTTGGAGCAAGCGCTATTAGAAACAAATGTACCTCAAAATCTGGATACAGACAGATTCCAAGCTATGGTTGCCCACATGACAGAATCTCATAACCTCACCTTCTCAGAGCATGATAATACTTCATTGAGTCATCTGCATAATACTCCTCTACATATTGAAGTCATTGTTTGCAAACACCGTGTCAAAAGAGTCTTAATAGATGGAGGAGCCGGACTTAATATATGTACTTTAAAGCTTATCCGTGCACTAGGCTTCTTAGAAGAATCTATTGATCCTTGTAAGAAGATTACCATAAAAGCATATGATGATGAGGAAAGGTCCTCTAAAGGAACAGTGATATTGCCTATTCAAGTAGGACCAGTGCAAAAAGATACTGTATGTCAAGTCTTAGATATTGATCTCACCTACAATGTCTTATTAGGCCGACTCTGGATACATGAAATGTAAGCAGTACCTTCTACATACCACCAGTGTGTCAAGTTTCCTTATGATGGACAGGAAATCTCCATATCAGCTGATCACAATCCATTTCAACATTGCAATGCAATGGGGGTAGCCCAAGACAGTTTGGTTCCTTATAACAGAGAAAAGCAGCGGTCTTCAACACCTGATCCACCAACAGCAAAATCCAACTCCTTATGGGGAGACTTCAAATAGAAAATGCAAATCAAAGACCGAGGCATGGGCGAATACTCTATGGAGCCTTTATGTTTGACCAGATTGCCAACATCACCTAGATCGCATGGTTTACCGACTATATCAACACATCTGGCAACTCAACCCATAACTAAATTTGATGGCACCTTCATCCAATTGGGGACTCTAGCACATGAATCAGAAGATAAGGATGTTCTTAACTGGCTATACAAAGATGAAGAAGAAGCTAACAGAGCAGCTGCTCTAGACATTGTTCTACCGACACACCTATATGGAAAAGGCTGCTTGATCATGAAACAAATGGGATATGGCGGCAAAGGACCTATTGGGAAACGCCAAGAAGGAGTTACGGAACCTATAGATCTTCCTTCACAACCTAGTAGAAATAAAGCAGGATTAGGTTCTAAATTCACTTTCCTATTGAAAAGGCCGCCACATACAAATGCAAAACCTCAATGGAAGGAAAAGTAGAAATACAAGGAAGAATCCTGGCAGGAAGCTCTCTTTGAATCAGCAGAAACAATCCGCAAGGCAAGAGAACGTCAAGATCAGAAAATACATCAGGGAAAGCTTTTGAATCATAAGAAGGCCATCTCTGCAGCAGTGGCTCATATTCACACACCAATGGCACAAGAACAAATCATATCATCACAAGAAACCATCATTCCTCCTCGAGGAAGCACAATCTATGAACAAATTCAGACTGTAGAAGACGGGTCGGATACAGAATCAACACAGAATATCAAAATAGTATCCATCATCAAAGATTTGTTTTCACCATACAACACCCCTGTTTACAACACAGATAGAATTTGGGATGATGCCTATGAGACAGATTCAAATGAATATGAATGGGGTGTTTGCTCTGATACTACTACAAATATCCCAGATGATGCTGATTTCATATCCATTTCTCAAGAAGAACATAACACAGACGATAGACCTCTTGAATTTGGACCACAACATATCTATGACGCTCCGGAAAGTGAACAGAAATATTTCGAACAAGTCTTTGTAGAAGATGATGCCATCGAAGACCTCGATGAAACCTTAGACTTATTTAAAAACAAGACCCATCACGCTGATAACTCTATCCTAACACTTACAGTAGCTGAACTTGACCCACCCCATGATTCCTTACCACTTGTCTTCCCTGATCTCATCGACTGGACTGAACCTGAGACTCATGATATACCTATTTTCCCAGATGATGCATCTATTATCAACTACCTATGTACCGTAAATCCGGAAACAAGCTCTACCAGTGAACGACATAATGATATCTGTTCTTCAGGGAGTGCCAAGTCTCTCAGTCGCAAAAATGAATCAAATAATGAATCTAATGCTGAAAACCAGTCAATGGCAGCAATGGATCCCAAAAAAGTAAAAATAAAGGACGCATCTGAGGGTGAAAACCTTTTTAAGGCACCTAACGATGGGAGACTTGACACCCTTCCTGAACATTTTCATGAACGATTGCCCATATTGATTGAGCCCACTCAATCAATCAACATTGGTACCACAGAAGCAGCCAAAAATATACATCTTGCAGAATCTCTAACAGAGGAAGAAAGATTGGCATTCATCATCTTCTTTAAAGAACAGCAAATCAACTTTGCTTGGTCATATGCTGATATGCCCGGAGTAGATCCACACCTAATCATGCATCACTTGTCCATCTCTGCAGGAGTCAAGCCAGTCAAGCAGAAACTACGAAAGATGAATCCACAGATAGCACTCATGGTCAAAACGGAATTAAAGAAATTATTAGATGTCGGATTCATCCGACCTATTGACTATGCAGAATGGATTTCCAACATTGTTCCAGTATCAAAACCAGATGGTAGTATAAGAATATGTACTGACTTCAGAGATGTCAATAAAGCTTGCCCAAAGGATGACTTTCCTCTGCCAAGTATTGATATAATTGTAGATCTCACAGCAGGCCATGCAATGCTCTCCTTAATGGACGGTTTCTCAGGCTATAATCAAATCAAAAGAGCTCCTGAAGATCAAGACAAAACAGCATTCACCTGTCCTTGGGGAACATACTGTTGGAATGTTATGCCTTTTGGCTTAAAGAATGCAGGGGCCACTTATCAAAGAGCAATGACAACCATCTTCCATGATATGATGCACACATTTATGGAAGACTATGTGGATGATTTACTAGCAAAATCCTTCACCAGAGTTGAACATCTCGGCATCCTAACAAAGATCTTTGATCGATTGCAAAAATTCCAAGTCCGACTCAACCCTAAGAAGTGTGTCTTCGGGGTTACATCAGGCAAGTTACTAGGCTACATAGTATCAGCTAAAGGTATTGAAGTTGATCCAGCAAAGGTACAAGCCATCATGGAAATGCCACCACCACGAAATATCAGTCAACTCAGATCTCTACAGGGACGACTTCAATCAATCCGGCGGTTCATCGCTCAGCTAGCAGATAAAAGTCTACCATTTAACCATTTGCTACACAAAAATGTACCCTTCAAATGGGAGGCTAAGTGTGAAGAATCTTTTTACCAAATTAAACAGTACCTGATGAATCCACCAGTTCTAGTACCACCAGTTGCTGGAAAGCCACTTATTCTCTATATCTCAACAACAGATATTTCACTAGGGGCACTATTGGCACAAGAAGATCAACAAGGAAAGGAACATGCCATATACTACATCAGTAGAACATTGAATGGCTATGAGCTCAACTATACATTTATTGAAAAGGCTTGCCTAACAGTAGTCTTTGCATCTCAGAAATTCCGACATTACATGCTAGCACACACCATAAAGCTAGTTGCAAAAATTGATCCTCTCAAATATCTACTCAGCAAAGCCGCTCTTACAGGCTGATTGGCTAAATGGGTCGTGATTCTCAGTGAATTCGACATCCAATACACAGAAAGACGAGCCATCAAAGGACAAGCAATTGCAGATCAATTGGCCGAAGCACCGCTACCAGGCAAACAAACCATGGAGGTTGAATTTCCAGACAGGGATGTACTCGCTCTTTCTACCAAACAATGGACCCTATACTGTGACGGATCCTATACTCAACATGGTTCAGGTGCCGGCCTTCTGTTCATCACTCCTGAAGGACACACTATGCCAAAATCATACAGACTTATGTTTCCATGCACAAATAATGTGGCTGAATATGAAGCACTGGTCATTGGCATCAAAATGGCCGTCGAATGGAAAATCACAGAATTAAAAGTCTATGGAGACTCACAATTGGTCATCAATCAAATCAACAACAACTATCAAACAAAGGACGACAAGCTACTTCCTTACAAACGCATGGTGGATGACTTCAAACAGTATTTTGTGCACATCACCTTTGAGCAAATACCAAGGGTGAACAACAAAGCAGCCGATGCAATGGCTACAATCGCTTCACTACTACAAATTCCTGAGCAACAGAGTCGTTATGAGTTCCTGGTAGAGCAACTGTTCTCCCCCGCCTATGACCACTCTGAATCCCATGTTATATATGCCTTAACCGGTTCAGATTCTCCGCTATATGGACCAATATACGACTACCTCAAGCATAATATCTTACCCATTGACCAATCCCGTAACCAAAAACGTAACTTTATCCGACAAGCTGCCCGTTACACCCTTACAGCTGATACCTTATATCGTCGAGGTCTAGATGGTACTCTTCTTCGTTGTCTTGATCGTAATGATTCTGATTCAGCTTTACACGAGCTTCATGAAGGTATTTGTGGCACACATTCAAGTGGCACTACTCTTGCTAAAAAGCTTCTACGAATGGGATACTACTGGCCTACAATGGAGAAAGATTCATATCACTTTGCCAAGAAATGTCCTAAATGCCAGATCCATGGCAATTTGATACATGCACCAGCACAGGAACTGCAGCCCTTTACAACATCATGGCTCTTTTGTCAGTGGGGACTAGACCTAGTTGGCAAAATTCATCCTTCATCTTCAAATGGACACAAGTTCATCATCACTGCCACAGAATACTTTACCAAATGTATCGAAGCAGTTCCCATGACCACAGTAACCGGGAAACAAATTGCCTCTTTTATCCTAAATTATCTGATCTGCAGATATGGTATTCCAAGTTCAATCGTCACAGATAATGGACGACCGTTCAAAAACCAAGATGTGCAGGAATTATGTGAAAAATTCAAAATCCAACATCGGTTTTCTACACCATACTATCCCCAAGGAAATGGTCAAGCAGAAGCATCTAACAAAACAATCCTAAAAATTCTCAAGAAAATAGTGAGTGATGCAGGCAAAGATTGGCACGTACAACTCAATCCAGCACTTTGGGCCTACAGGACCAGCATTCGCACACCTACAGGGGCAACACCATATTCCTTGGTATATGGATCAGAGGCTATTTTACCCTTGGAGGTAGAAATTCCATCTCTTAGAGTCTCTTTGAAAGGTTTGATTCCAGATGAAGAATATCGAGTTAACCGACTCCAAGAACTGGAACTATTAGATGAAAGACGCCAACATGCTTATACTCATCTCAAAGCATATCAGCAACGCATGTGCAGGAGCTACAATCATAAGGTCATTCCTCGTAATTTCAAGGTTGGTGATCTAGTCCTAAAAGAAAATCCAAGAAACCAGCAAGATAGAGAAAAGAAAGGGAAATTTGAACCTAACTGGTTGGGTCCTTATGTCATCATTTCAGTCTATGGATCGGGTGCCTATCAGCTAACAAATTCTGAAGGAGATGTGCTCGATGATCCAACTAACAGCATTCATCTGAAGAAGTACTATACTTAAGGTAGCCTAGTGCACGGAAAAAGCCAAAAACAAACAAAAACACCAAAAAATCCAGAAAAAGCAAAAATACAAAGTACAATAAAAACAAATGGTGAAAACCTGGCAAACAGGCGCCCTTGTGAAAGACCGGCTCCTTTATCTATATCCATGCCATTTTATCCATCAAAACACTCTCGGCCATCGCCCGACACTTAGCATATATCTATCCAGGCCATACTTAGCGTAGTCACTATCCTGAGGTATTCATCTACCGCATTTCACCATGGCTTGGAAATCACTGTACATAATCATATCCAGAAGAAGACTCATCTAGGGGCATTAAACTGTTCAAAAACTTGCAAACATTCAAGACATACCAACTATTGCAAAACTCAGACATATGACATCCAACAAACAAAACTACGCTTCACACCAAACACCCCCACGCCACACGAACAATACACGAGAAACTTAAGGATGGATGATTTTCTGAAGTACTAAATGTTACATTATCACATTAAAGTCTTGATTGTTTTGCATTTTGAACTTTTTAAATAAATTGGAATTTTTTCCTTATCTCATCAAAAGCTTCACAGCCAGAGATCATGAGGAACTTCCAACATTTTCTTAGTCTTCTGTCTGGGAGACGATCACTTGTATTGTGTGAATATTTGCCTCGAGACATGATCCATATCACTGAAGGCCTGATTCCATTTCACGCATATAAATGATCTAATCTTGTATGTTTACGCAATACGCACTCAGGTCGTCTTGGTTCAATTATACCTTGAAGCTTGTGCTATCTTGCAAAATCAAATATCATGTAAATTTTACTCAGGTCATTATCGTTCAATTATACCATTATGCTTGTATAAATTTTCAACATATCCAAAAATCGATAAATGCTCCATGATGATATTTACAAAGAAAGCAAATAAATGGTTATATCGGATGGCAAATACAGAATGAGAGATGCTCCAAAAACAATTAAGTTGCATTTCATTTTATAATTAGTTGCATTTCATTTTACAATTAGTTGCATATCATTTTACAAATTAGTCGCACATCATTTTACACTATTATCCCATACCATTCTTATTACATCATTTTTACATCATTTTACATATAGCAGCATATTAAATCATACATCTCATTTTCAAGATACATCTCATAGCATATAAAAACATACATCCTGCATCACACATTACATCATATATGTAAGTATTACATCGTCATATGAAAGGAAGTAACACACATAAAATGCATCCATAAACACATCACATCGATCAAAAATGGTGCTCCGTATATATATATCTCTCAAAAAAAATAAAAAAAATGATGATGATCAAAATCTACAAAATGTGTCTCAAAAAAATGTCCAGTACAAAGAATGCAAAAATCCAAAAATACAATGGAGACCATGTCTCTCAAGTGTGACTATCCCCTGATGGAGATGGTCTAGCTCCGGATGCACCTGCCCCTGGATCTCCAGGAGGATCCTATCTCGCTCCCAATACACTCGCCCCCAGATCTGCGGGAGGGTCCTGTCTCGCCGGCCCCGTCACTCCTCGGCTCTCAGATCGTGTACCGACAGTTCGAGATCGACTCGATCTCGACTGTGCAAAGCTGACTACACGTCGGTCTCTGGGCACTGCAGCCTCATAATGCTGTCTATAATAATCAGCCTCCTGCACTCTCCGTGTCAGCTCTCTAAGAGTGTCTCTCATAGGACCACCCGTCGCTGCTCTCTGCACGGTCGCTAAGGCCTCCTCTGCTCGACCACGCCGCTCTATCTTCGTATCTCTCTCAGTAATCAACTGAGAAATCTGCCGCTGGTAAGTCAAAATCTGTGCCTGCAGTTGCTGCACAGTAATCTGTAGGGTCCGGATCTGTGCATCCTCTACATGACCTGGCACTCGAACCCGCAGTGGTCCCTGTGCTGGAGGAACCCCTCCCACTCGCCCTGTCCTTGGCACTGGAGGTGGGAGTATATCTATCCTCCTCCTCTAAGCTGGTCTCACCGCCTCCTCCTCTCCTCCCACTACAGCCAGCACCTCCGTCACTCTACCCTCTCTCCCGGCCCCAATGGCCAAACCTCCTCTCCCCCTCTCAATCCTGCCCTGCCGTACTGCCCTCTGCACACCTCTACCTCTCCTCCTCCCTCTATCTCCTCCATCTCCTCCATCATCCCCATCATCTCCCCCGTCTCCCTCCTCTCCATCTGAATCGAATACCGGTCTCATCTCCTCTGGATCTGAGATCCTAGCCACGGCCCGAGCAGCAAATAAACGAGCGAACTCCTCTGTCATGCCCGCATCCTGTATCTCTGGGGCATAGTCCCAGACCTATCCGGCCAACCCTGTAAACTCCTCAATGGCCACAGCACTGTCAATGGTCGGCCCCCAATCGGCCACATCCTGCTGCCGCCGTGCATACAAGCACGCTCCCTGCGGAATCCCCTGCTGTCTCCCGAACTGTCGCAAAACTCGGGTAACCAGAAACCGCTCTATAACAAATGGCGTCCTCCCAATCAGATACCTCGTCATGAACACGAAAGGCATCTCCATCCCATCCTCAGCCCACACCTCACAGTCTGTATACGGTCTCCAGGTGACCGTATCTATATCGTCGAACACCCTCCTCCAGTGCTCTAGTTTGCCCAGCTTACGCTGGACAACTAGGCCTCTATATCCATAAGCATAAGCCGCCCCTACGGGCCTATCCCTGTCTGCCAGTGGCCTAGCTGCTGGAATGTGCTCCCAGCACCATACCTGTAATAGGGTCACCCCTGCTAATAAACTCCCATATCCAAGGTATACTACCTCATGCAGACTCCTGTAAAGGTGGGCCAACATCGCTGACCCCCATGCAAATCTCCGGCCCTGTGTGACCATCTGCTCCAGAACCAGCCCCCATCCCACTGAAAATCCCTTTGACCTGAGATCAGGACAAAGGAATCCTCCAATAAATCCTGTCAGTATAGATGGCAGCGGTGCATAATCTAAATCTAGGAACTCCTGCCACGGTATCTCATAGCCGCAGACACTCTCATCATGGAATATCCGGCGCAGTGCCTCTGTGCCGCCCTCCTCTGTCTGCTCATATGGTAATATAGCTCCTACCACAGGAATGCACAGAATGCGATAGCAGTCCTCTGGTGTCACTGTCATCTCTCCCGTGGCAAAATGAAAGGTGTTCGTGTCACTATGCCACCTCTCTGCCAAAGCTGTCAATAGTCCCCGGTTCACAGTGAACCGCGGCATATCAAGAAGTGAGGTCAATCCGCATCGCTCAATAATGTCCAAGTCTGCCTGTGACAGACGTGGTATAAGCGTCCATGGTCTCGGGAATCTCTCCCTCGACTGCACAATACCCAATCGCTCCTGTCAACAAACAAAACATATCCAATATCAGTTTCCACATCAACACAAAGATATCAACATAAAACTTACATCAACAACATGACACAAATTTGCTCATCTACATCAAGTTCAAAATCCTAATCATTTCATATCAACTTGTAAAACAACTCAAGTTCTCAAAAACCATATCAAAACTTGTAAAACAACTCAAGTACCACAATCACATAAACTTGTAAAACAACTCAAGTTTCCCACCCATATCAAAACTTGTAAAACAACTCAAGTTTCCAACCCATATCAGCTTGTAAAACAACTCAGGCTTTCATACACATTGAACTTAAAACTGATACCACAAATAAATCATGTTCTGCTCACCACAAACAGCTTGATATCTATATGTAACTTGGAAAATTGCACATCAAAACAAGTTATACAAATACTCATATTGGATACATGCATCAAAAACACGACAGGCACGGAAAAACACAACTTTTCAAAATCGGCCAAAACACAAAATTTTGATGGATGCGCTAAAACAGACCTGACATGCACTAAAACAGACCCACGCGCTAGGCTTCTTGTCCTACGTGCTAGTCTATCTGCCTTCTGCGCTAGATTTGACCTATGCGCTACCCTTTTCTACTCATGCGCTATCTAATTTAGCCTATGCGCTAGACTCTGTCTACGCGCTAATATTTTCCCCCCTTGCGCTACCTAAACTACCCTATGCGCTAGACTCTGTCTACGCGCTAGTCTATCCTCCCTAAGCGCTCCTCTTTTCATCCTATGCGCTAGGTTCATCCTACGCGCTAAACCCCTTTGCCTCGACGCTACCCTTTCAGCCCTATGCGCTAGGTCAAGCCTACGCGCTAAACCCCCTGCTTCATGCGAACTTCTGCGACTCCTATGCGCTAGGTTAGACTTACGCGCTACCCTGTTCTTCCAACGCGCTACTCAACGCATTACCTGCGCTATTCTACGTGGACGCGCTAACCCAGGTGACCTATGCGCTACCAAAATACTTTCGGACGCAACCCTAAAATTGACTTCTATACGCTACTGTTTACTTCGTATGTGCTAATCTACGTCCTAAACGCGCTAAAACGATTTGTCCGAACTTGAAAATTCAAAAAAACACCTAAAACCGACAAAATCAAAAATCAAAAAGGGGTCAAAAGGGTTGACTTACTGGTGGTCCACGCGCTACTGGTCTCCGGTATCTCCGAACGCGCTCGAAATGGTGTCTGTGATAGGGAATAGGCATTTTCTCTCCAGAGCAAATTATCTTTCTTCAAAAGTCAACAAGCACAAATGACTTTAAATCAAGCCCTTTTCCCCTTTTATAGGAGGAAAATGAAATTAGGGTTAGCTAACTGGGCCTGTAATATGGTCGCGGTCTCCCCTATACCAAAACGTTTGTAATTTATCGGGAGATGAATCAATTTACACACTTTCTACACGCAGGAAATCCTACACCTCATACGAACTTCATCAATTTAAATCCAAAATTTTCCAAAAAAAAAAATATTGATTCATCTCCCGAGGGGGTATCACAACATCAATCTGGGGCATCACATCAAAACTGAGACATGACTGGCAAATCAAAAGAGCGACACAACAAAAAAAATTGCATTTGATCATAAATCATGATAAAGCATCATTTTCTTTGAAATAACATGTGCACACACGTCACTTCAAAGAGGGGCAAAATGTAAACGTATAAAAATGACCACATTCCTAAATGAATATTTTATGTTCATTTCTCTATTTAATTAAATCCAATTTAATTAAATTATCCACATTCTTCTATTTTATTAAATAAATTATTTAATTTATTTAAATAAAATTCACTATACCATTTAATGAATAAATCATTTTATTCAATTAAATCCCCCTAGCCACTTTTAATTAAATTCAAATTTAATTAAATAGTTATCCTAAATTGAATAAATCAAATTTATTTAATTTCAACCAAATTGAATGAAAATCAAATAATTCAATTAAATCCTATTATCCCTCCATCCACTTGCAAAATCCCAAACCCCTTCCTAATCCCTTCTAGAATCTTCTAATCGATTCTAATTAACCTAACCCTCCTCTAAACTTTGTCACATCCCTAAGCAAAGGGAGGTCACTTCTCAAATGGCCCAAAGTCTTGAATAACCATTGAAGGTTTTCAACCTTCAACCACCAAAACCCCCAAAGTCTTTGAAAACCATTGAAGGCTTCCAACCTTCAACCACTTAAACCCCAAAGTCTCCAATAACCATTAATGGTTAATTCAAACCCTCCCACATGGTTAAAACATTTGTTTTGACTCAACCTCTACCCAACCCAAGGGTCTCATCAGGTCATTAATGCTTTGACCATGATTATCTCCTAATCATTTGCACAAAGGTTTATCTTTGGATTAGATCCTAATTCAGTGGGTAAACCTAACTTAGACTTGACCCTTAGCCTTTAGATAACCATGAGGTCTTCTCAGGCCTTTAATGCCTCCAACCTCTTCTTTCAACCCAATCCTATGTTGACATTTGTCACCATTTCATTGGTACAAATTGTGCACATGGATCCCCAACTTTCAAACCTGGCCCTTGATTAAACCTTTCAATCTTGACCATCCATTGCCCTGTTTATGCTATAAATAGAGCTCTCATTCCTCCATTTTTAACAATCATCTTTCAAGTTTGAAGCATTATACTTATGCTCAAATTCTTTCAAGCTTTTTCATCATCTTTATGCTCTTCATTTAGCCTCTTTTAGATCAAATATGCATGCTTATATTACTTTCTTTATCATTTTAGTTCAATTATAGACTAAATATAGTATGCTAGGATAGTATTCATACTAATCTTGTCATCTTATAGTTAGTTCATTGCATTTTAGCATCATACATAGCTTGCAACACATCTCATACTAAAATCAAGCAAAAGCATCTCTCGTTCTCATATTTGCCATCCCTAAACCATTTTGCTCAGTGATCTGAGAGCAAAAACGTTGGTTTGAGGGACATTGTGAGATAGAGAACCATGGGACCCTCCTTGGGAAGCTGAGTAACACTACGTTACTCCATAGCTTGCATCAAGAAGTCCTGTGTGTGTGTGGACTAGTAATTCATCATATTTTCACATATTAAGTTTTATTCGCCCACTTTTCCCGCATACACAAGGTATTTACATCAATCTCAACGCATTATTAAGTTGATTTACCGATCATATCTAGTTGCCATTATCTGCTAAGTATAAAGCGTCAGTTGTTTAAAATCCTAAAACCCTAAGGATCCTTTGTTATCTTTTATCTGAAAACTTCAAATGGAACCGAAGATCCAAGATCCCATAGTTGTCAAGAATGTAGAGAAGCCCTCACTAAAATACTCTTTGACTCCCAAAGTTGCATCTGAATCAGATGACAAAACCGCCTTTTCACTCATCCTGGATAGAGTGTTGTTAGTCGAGGATGTGAGATTCTTCACCAAATGTCGTGTTGAATAACTCGGTCATGTTGAAATTAAAGACACCTATGATGAGCTGTGCACAGATTGTAAATTGGATAGCAAGTATGAGCACATTAAGATCAAGGGATTAACTAAAGCCCTAACCTATCCCTGTGTGTTCAAACCCCAGTGGGTTAAGTTTGTTCTAAGCAGAGTTCACGATGATTTCATGTGGCTAGAAGAGAAACCATTTAAGATTACCAAGGAAATCATTCATCTGATTACCGGTTACCCCATTCATGATCATGCTCGAGCCCAAAAGATGATATCATACAAGGAATTGATCAGGTTGACCGGAGTAGAATCTGATTGCAGAGGATTGAAATTGAACAATGTCATAGATGAAGAACTAAAATTTGCCATTTGAGTAATTGGCTACTGTTTCTTCCAATCGGCAAGGGAAAACAGTGTACCCTGTGCAGTAGTAGACCTGGCTTACAAAATTGTGAAAAAGGGAATGAAAATTGACCTATGTGAGGTGTTGCTGAAGAACCTATTTGAGAATCTGAACACCATCAGGAAACCGGAGAAGAACAACTCGGCTAATACTCTTAAGTTTGGATCATTACTGGTATGCATGTTTTTCTATTTTGAAAAATTCTTTCCATCAATCGGTAAAGTTGTTTGGGAACTACACCGACCAATCACCCATCAGATTAATGACTTCATCAAGAAGTTAGGTGATAATTTCAATGATATTATGGATGATTACTTCAGTAAATTTCAAGAGAAAATGCATAATAGAGATAGGATTCCACCCCAGCTAGTGGAGAAATACAAAAATGATATATGTTTTGAAGTTGACACCGATTACTGTTATGTGAATGTTGTGGAACCGAGGACTCAATCTTTGTCACCGATGGGTTACGAGATTGATTTTGAGATAAAAAAATAGCAAATTGATGCATTTCTCTCATTACTGAGGCATGCTACCGAGCTGAGGTATGGAACCTATGAGGAAGTGAAGGAAAAGGTAAAGATGAGCATTGAAGTACCCAAAGCTACAAGAAAGGCAACAAAAATGATAAAGGCATTGTCAGAGAAATTCAGAGAGGACTCTTCCTCTACACCTGTCAAAGGCACCATTACCATTACCGAAGAGGAATCTGAAACCCAAGAGGCAGCAATAACACTAAGCACTGAATTGCCTAAGGGAAAAGTGTTGAAGAGAAAGAAACAAGACACATCAAAGGCCTCACTGACTCCACCTCCAAAGCTACCTAACACAAGAGCATATGCAGCCTCACCGAGTAAGAAAACAAAAAGTGTTACTGTTCCCAAGGTAACAAAGACCTACAAGAAATCTAATCAGAGACTAATTTTGGCAAAAGAGTCTAGTGATACCAAATCAGAGGATGCAAGCAAATTTCAGATTGTCAAGAGCAAGAAGGTAAATGTACATAGTGTTGAAAACTTTTGTGCTAATCTGAAAGAATATGGAGGATTTGGATCATTTAGATATGTCAAGTATGAAACCAGAAATAATGATGAGAAGAGACAAATTGAAGAAGCTGTCATCTACACACTTCTAAAATTTCGGTTAGCTCCATTGGAACTAGCTAAGTCACTTTCGAATGAACTTTATTTGCATATTGATAATAGGTGGAAGTATGCAATGGACTCGAAGAAACAGATCAGAGAAAGAAGTCTGGTTCATCTCTTTCCTGACATGTCAGTAGCTGAAATAAAGGAACATCTGACAACCTACAATTCAAAGTTTCTTGTCAAACAGGGAGCTTTAAAACTGATGAATGGGTTGTATATTGAAGTGGAAAATGAGACAAAAGCAAAGTGGTAGGAAATATTTAAAATCAAGGATGCCGGTGAGCAAGCTGAAATTGAAATTGTTGATGTCACCGAGCAAGATCTTGATGTTACCGAGAAAGACCCTACTGACACCATTCAAATAGATGAAGATGTCATGGATATAGAGGCACCGGAACATGAAATGATAGAAGGCAATGCATATGCAAAACTTGTATCTAGTGAATCAGTCTTGGAACAAGTTCAGCCTTATCCACCGGTCAAGCAACCTGTCTCAACCGAAACCCCTCATGACACAGAGCAAGGCACCGAAGGTCACAAGTCTACAACAAGAGAAGGTACTACTCAAGAACAGACATCTCAAGCACCTTCTATCACTGAGAATGTTGCAACTGAGACACCGAGTACCGAGACACCAAAGGACTCTACAGAGGCTAAGGAAACCAATCAAAGTGTTGCCTCTACCGAGCAACCTACCGAGGGTCATCAAGCCTCACAAGCCCTTGTCTTAGTTCCATCGATGAAAGGTAAAGAAAAGAAGATGAAAAAGCATAGTTTTAAAGTTGATTTGTCAAAACCAATAGTGTTGCCCAATGTAGACATAGCAAAATTAAAGGGGCAAGCACTCATTGATTTCGGTGAACTGTGCAAAGCAAAGGCCGAACAAGAGAAGCAAATGGCCATTCAAAAGAAAAATAAAGTACTTCAGAAGGTGAAAGCACTCTTAATAGATATGCTACCTGAAGCTACAGTATCAACAGATGCAGCCATCCACATTCAACTGGATGAACTCCTAACAAAGATAGAAACATCTGGAGTAGATGCATCAGAATATTTGAGCAAGCTAAAAGACAAAGAGCTCACTACAAAAATGATAGAAGAGGTACAGAAAGCTATTGCTATTGGAAAAGTCAAACTTGTCAAATTTATTGCTGAGTTGACTCCTCAACTCAATCACATTCTTTATTTATTTCAGAAACTCTTCACATTTTCTTTATTCATTAAAGACATTAAGAATAAAACAGAGGCAATTGAGAAAGAGATCACCGATCTCTCAAGCAAGTTGACCACAGAGCCAAATTCAATTCAGAATTTTTACACAAAGCTACAACAGCTCATGGCTCAACAATTGGACCTAAGAAATGAAGAACACAAGATCCGGATGGACATAATGACACTTTAGACATTATTCCTTCCTCATCTTTCATCCATCCAAGAACAGATCAACCGAGCCACCTCCTTATCTACTACACAAGAGGGAAGCACTCTAGATGGCTTAATATCATTATTGGTTGATATTCAAGCACAGGATTCTTTAATGGACACTGTAAAGATTGCACTCTCTGTCGCTCTCACCGAAGCACGGACCAAGTACAAATCCATTTTTGATCAGTTACCACCCTCGAATGGTAATTAAGTTTTGATGTTTGTCAAAAAGGGGGAGTAATATGTTGCAGTACTAGGGGAATGATACAGTATTTCATACAGTATTGGGGGAGTGTAGCATTCAAAGCATCAAAGTATAAAATCAAACAAATAGAGTATAGTATACAGGGGGAGTATACCGAACAGAGCAAGCAGAGTATCCAAGAGCAGTGCACTGAGCAGTAAACAGAACATTAAGCAAAGCACACAGAACAGATCACCAAGCATGCAAAATCAGAAGTTTTGTACAGTATATCGATAAGGGGAGTATATCTGGATATATTATATTATTGACTATATATACTATCAATATAGTCAAATTTTGCAAGTACATAGATTTTTGAGTTATAACTTTGAAAGTAGTTTTTGTCAAACATCTCAAAAAATGTCAAAAGGGGAGATTGTTACTACTTATCAAGTTGCCATTAGTTTCATGTCAAAGTTATTCTATATACTCTAGTCAGTTATCTCTACTGAGATATTCAGTCGATATGAACAGTCTAGTTGGTTACAGAAGAAAGTAGTCTCAAAACGTAGTATACACCGAGTTGTCTACCAAGTATCATTTCATGTCTATCGAGCAGCAAAGATGACACACCAAGTTGATATACACTGAGTGAAACGTGTTACCAGATTCATTGAACCTGGACATACATATGAAAATGTGTTACAAGATCAAGGCACATGTAACCGTTATCACATTGGAAATTGCACTTAAAGATTGTGTATGATTTTGATGTCATCTAACCAATGAAATAACTTGCATGGTTATTCATTCGATAAAATATGTTTGTAAGATCGAAGCAATGAATGGATCACCGTCATAAGAGATCTATTTATACAGCATGAGTTAAGAATTTAAAGTGTGTGTGTGTATGAGTGTAAGAAGACTATTACAAAGACACAGAGGTCACCGAGAAGGATTTCAGAGAATAGTTAAAGAACAGAGTAAACATAAGGGTTTACCGAGTTACTATATGGGTTACCGAGGTATGCTATAAGCAAGGTAACTTATTGTGAGCACATAGAATCTGCTATAACATTCCAAATGTAAAGTTGCAAATATTTGTAATGATTTTATTGTAACATTTTGAAGTTGAAAGAGAAACCTTTAACAGGGTAAAAGACTCTAATCAAGTCTATAAATTGTAAAGCCTCTAACCAGGTGCAACATTTAGATTAAGTGTTGTAAAATCATTTAGCAAGGTAGATCTAACAAATCTTGATAATCCTAACAGGGTAAGCTATCAGAAATAGCTAAACACGTAGCTCTAACCGAGCATTCTTTATTATTGCAGTAGTGAAGTTGTGGGTGCCATCCCCACCGCAGTTTTTCTCTCTAACCAAGAGTTTCTGTGTAACCAAAATATATGTGTTATGGAGTGAATCATGTATGATTGTTATCTATTTGTTTTAGCTTTATATTATGTTACTGCACTATTCGGTTTATGCATAATAGTAAAGTTATTATTGAAGAAAAGTTTTGGAGTACTGATTCACCCCTCCCCTCTTAGTACATTATCTTTCCATATTGGGCCTAACAGATTTGAGGTTTCTCTCTTTGGTCTTAGTGATCTTCCAAGAGGTTTGAATTCACTTGGCATTGGATGTGAGGTTCTATATGGAACTACAGTGATCACTAGCTTGTGGTCATATGTTGTAACTTGGGTGATCGCACGGAGGTTCCTATATCTCTTTCTTCTATCAGATGTGGAGAACGTGGGAGAGATATTAGCCGTATTTTTGATAATGTGTAATTAAGAGATATAGTGTAGGTTTTTATTTATGAATTGAAATTGAAACATATATGAGCATTCATTATGATGATAATTCAGTTGTATACAAATAATAGGAAATGATGTATGCATTTTACTCATGCAATATGTAATTCTATATCTAGTATTATCTTAATTGGGGATAGTCAATGCTGATGAATTATTGAGTGCAAGTGATTTAGGGATAGGTGAACGAAGTTGAAGGCGAGAACATGACTCAGGTAGAGTTGTTTTTAGCTTATGACTTCGATAGACTAGGGGAAATCTCACACACCACAATAGAAAAATTGTTTGTGCAAATATGACTACGTCAATGCTTATTTTTAAATTGAAATGATTTGAGTAAAAATTAGTCGTTACGTTGGTTTCATATTTGAAAATGTCTAAAAGTTGAAAAATTAGGGTTAATTATTTAGCGACTTAAATTTTTTATTTAAATCTGATTTAGAATGTAAACTTTATGTTGACATGATTTCATTGGTATGAAGTTGATTATTGTTTTATTCGTTGGAAAATGAGTATTATGGTCTTGTCGATTAAGTAATTGTATGTGAGTATAAATTTCATAATAAGTTTAATGAAATTGATATATATATATATATATACACACACACATTATTGATTTATTTATCATAAGAAAATCATATTAGAATTTAATTTTTAGTGAACTAAAATGCAAAGCTTTTTTTTCTTTTTTGATCGATAACAATTTAATATATATTACTTAAATATAAAAGTTTTACATCCGAAGAGCAGATATACATTCTGCCAAACTATGGGGTCACACCCCTATTACAACAAGGAACCCGACAAGACACCATCCCACCATGGCCAACAGCCACAAAAAGGCCACACACCAACAAAAAAAACACACAAAAGATGCCCCTACTATCCCATAGAACCTATCTACTAAACCACCCCAATGCCTCTTCTCTTGAAAAATTGGGGATACCCCCGCTAGGTCCTGCCTCCTATGACACGCTCCCTCCACCTGGCACCATTCCTGGCTTGCTACCACATAGAGACCCATGCTCCACCACCTTCGCCTGTTTCTTTGGAATCTGGTGACAAACCAACGACCTCCCATCCACATCTAGAGGGGCCTCAGACCGAATGAGGGTCACCTTGCCACAAATCTTCACTCATTTAGTCGACCCTAGTTTATGCAGAAACTCCACAATCTGGCCCCAACCTAACCTTGCGTCATCCACTTGTAGTGCAACCAGTCGGGAAGCCGACCAAATGACAAAGGGCTGCAGGGCCCCCACATCCACCCCAATCCTCCTCCGCGAGCCTTCCACCAACTTCAGCCCCTCGGCAATGACAAAACGGGCCACCACATCCTGCAAGCCACCCACCCATTTGGGTCTCAGCACCAAGGAGGAAACTTGTTGCACTTCCTCCACCGACTTTCCCACCTACAAGGCCAGAGCAACAAAAAGCAATGAAATGTCAAGGTTTGTTCTCGGCTGCCAATCTAGAGTCAAGAATTCTTCTCCAAACAACAACCTCACTGCCCCTCAAAAGTCTTCATCATCCACTCTGAAGACATTCGTCAACCTAAGCCTCGAGATCAGCCCATGAAACGTAGGCAATTGCCCATCTGACGACAATGAAAAATTTGCTTCCATCCTTTCTTGCTACTACACAAAAGAAACCTGAACACACCGCCTACCACCAAGCAGCCACCACAAAATGCCAGGAAACGAAACACAAAAGCCTTTAAAAGGAGCCACCATCACATGTCATGATTACTCCACACACTTTGCAGAAAACTAAGCATCATCGCCAATCACTCACACTAATCACCTCCATCATCATCCATCACCGCAAGGCCACTTGCATAAACATCGTAGATCACACTCTACAAGGATCTTTAATTCCCACAGGACCATGGCTTCAAAAGGTCACTTCAAATCGAGCTCGGGTTCACTTTTCTATGATAATCCATCTTACGAAGTTCAAAATCGAGAGGACTAAGATTTCTAAAGTCCTCGAACAAACTATAACTAATTTCCAAGGAGCCATTCGCTCCCACATTTGAAAGTTTGTCAGCTTCCAAGTTTGCTTTCTGGAGGACATGAGTCACCTTAAAATATTCAAAACCACCCAACAGAAGTTGCATTCTTTGAACCTGCTTGTCTAAGTGCCATGCCTGCATTCTCGGCCTCGAGCTATCCCGTTCACCACAACCCGAGAGTCTCCTTCCAAATGGAGTTTCTTCACTCCCAGTTTCCCAGCCATTAAGATAGCTTCTAACACTGCTTGACACTCAGCAACGGTGTTTGACCCATCCACCAATCTTTTAGCAGCAATGGCCAGAGTGTTGCCCCAATCGTCTCGAGCAATCACCCCAACACCAAAAACCCCCGGGTTGCCCTCGATGCACCATCAAAATTAATCTTAATCCACCCCTTATCTGGCGGACTCCACTAAGGGATTGATTGACCCTGAATCTGAAGATTATCCCTCAGATGCCCATTAACAAGCCAAAATGCAAAGCTTTTAATTCGAATATGTTATTGTTAATATTAACGTTATAATTCAAAAGGTGGCGACGATGGGTATTAGTCGGCTAGTGGTAGTTGACAAGGCCGACCTCCCCACCAAGTAAGAAGATCACCCCACGTGATTGCAAATCAGCCCACATAATTACAGATCACACCACGTACAACAGACCACTCCTCGACCTTAGTTAATGGCTTGTAACCTATGGGAGGGAGGAGTTAATAGGCATGTGGTGCCATGGAGATTAGAATTGCAGATTGTCCATGATCCATGGAGTTAAGTTAGAAAACTGCAAACTCCACGATGATGGAGGAGAAGACCAATGATTTCTCCACTATCTGAGGTCGATCACTACAGAAGATATTACTTAGCCTTCCACCTCTCCAAGACGTGTAGACTAGAGAGATCGCTAAACTAGTAGTAATATGGGAAAAGGAAGACATGGAATAGTTAAATCTTTAGACCTGTCGATAATGCAGAAAAAACTTCAAATTGATAACAATAACTAAGCCTTAGACATAGCAAATATCATAGGGAAATATAGAATAAATATAGGCATAGGTTCGATAGGTAGGGGAGGAGAAAAGAAAGAAAATAGAAAGTGGAGCAGATAGAAAGATATTAAGTTAGAAGAGAGATTACAGAGAGAGAGCAGTTTTAGAGCAAAGATAGAAGGAGAATAGAAGATCTGTGAGAGAACTTTTGAGCCATCAAGGAAGAAGTAGACCAATTTAGAGGAGGCACGAAAGAGTTCATTCCAAGCTAGTCTCAAGCATAAGGAGGTAGGAACTTTGTTTCATTTTGGTTATTTTGCAATAAGGAAGGTTAGTCAAATAAAGCTATGGTTGTAGCATAAGATTTCATTTATGATATTCCATGTATTTTTTGTTTTATTGAATTTGTTTTATTATTCCTTGAATAGATATAGAAGGAAATCATTAGGTGGAATATATATTGAAATAGTTAACATATGCAATTTTATTGTTTAAGATTAATGAATAATGTCAATGGGTTAGGATAGATTTTCAATTAAAGAATGTGTACTCAAATTTTACTCATTTATATGGAAAAAAATCATACTTGCGTTACACCTTCTTCTTACTTTGTAATTATTCGAATATTTTTTATGAAAATATATTTGCTTATCAAATTATGAAAGATTGTTTCATTTAGGTGAAAGTAATGAAATAGTGTTTAATTTATGAAAGTGATAGGAAATATTTTAGATCAATTAGTCAAAAGATTGTATTCTTTAAATGTATTATTGTTTGTGAGAACCAAGCTAGATAGGCTTGTGTATGGAAAGTTACCTTCCGGGACGGGTGCCGAATATGGAATCTTAAAAGAGAGAATAGTTACTTTTTCTAAACTATTTATTTTTGCTATGCATGGCATTATACTCGACCGAGTAATAAATTGAATTATCCATTGAAATAGATGGAATTCTTTATTTTATTCTCTCTACCATATCCTTGAATGATAATGCTTGTTTCTTAAAAGAATTAGAAAACTGAAAATGCATGTATCATCTAGGCACGCACCAAATTCCCTCTTGTCTTTTGAATTATTTAGTTAAAACAATTCATGCAGGGTCGGGTATTCTTGATTGACCAAGAATTTCGGGGAAGCGTAAGCTTCAAGGTTGGGTGGAAAAAGCGCCTGAATCTTGTTCTCATCTTCATTCGATGGACTGAAAGGAAGTAACTCAGATTGGAGATTGACGGATGTATCTCACTTTCTTTATGTTTGTATAATACTTAAGGCAATTAGAAAGCCTAAGTATGGTATAATGATATGTAATGAGAAATTTGTACCTTCCATTGTATATGAAAATTTTCTTTAACTCTTTGATATCTATGATTGTTTTATCAATTTATTAAACTTGTTTTATATTATGTATGAAATAGACTTCTTAATTGACCTATGAGTTTATTTATGATTAAAGAGTAGATTATGTCTTATAGATTAATTTACGTCTTTACAACTATGGAGACTTGTTGAGAGAGATGTTTCTTGCAACAATTTTATTTGTAGGATGTGCATATCTTTGTGGGTGGTCCTTAGTACTACATGGTTACACTCTCTATGTGTTATGATTGGTATACTTGGTATGCCTATGATTCAGCATTACCCATGCAGTGGGAGTTCTTGGATGTGTTTGGTCTTGATTGACTGGTTTTGCACATGGAGTTTGAGGTTGCAGTCTCTTGGGTTTATTATGTTGGTGGCATGAGTTTACTGATGGTGTATACCTTTGAGGTATGAGTGATTGGATGGATTAGCACTTGTTGTGGGTGCTATTTTCAATTCCGTGATTTTATCAGTTGGATGGGAGTAGCCAATCTGATTGTTGTTCTAGCTGGTATTTTATCTTGTTTTCTGGAGGATTACTTCACAGTTGTGTTCTGGTTATAGGCTTTGAAGTTGATGTTGTTGATGCTTTTGTATAGCTTGTGAGTGTAGTGGAGTGGTGGCAGTATCATGTAGCCTTTGTTATCACTTGGATCTTATGCTTGTGTTCTTTGGATTGGTGTCTTGATGGAGCATGAGAGAATGTTTGGGACTTGTGTTGTTTCATGGATGGATGTGATGATGTGGTTTCATCATTTTGACTCCTATGAAGTTGATGTTATTGACTCTTGACAGGTGTTTGACAAGTGGGGGAATATTGGGATTAAGGTACATTCTCAACCTTAGAGTCCTAACATGCCAAATTAATTTATTGTTACCTAATTGATTTATTCTAAGATATAAACTTCCTAATTTGTCATTCACTTTGTGGGAACTCTTGGTGGGGTGGCATCCTACATGGTAGGTGATGAAATGGCATATTCCTTATTTTCTAGAAAGTTTGTACCCACTTGGAAGATTCTATGTTGGAGTGGAAATTGATTTGGTATTTTCCCGTGTTGACTAAAGAGTCTAGGTTTTCAGCTTCTTTTATGTATTGGAGTTGTATGACATTTATGGTGGAGTTCACTTGTACAAGTGGTGTAAGGTAAGGAAAGTGCCTATTCCTGGTGATAGTAAATTCTACATTTTCTTTGCATTGTATTTGACAAGATGACTGTTATGGATGAGATAGGTGGTGTTGCCTTGGAAGTTGCTATGAGCAATGTGTCATGGGATTAGCAATATATTATTTATGACACAACTTACCTCTTAGGTGTTGAAGGTGGTTTTCAAAACCATGGGCACAGGCTGACTCTTTGTGTTGAGCTCTATTTATATGTTGATGCCTTAGCTGATTTAAGAGAAGATTGGAATTCATTATTAGAGGGTTATGCTATCATATTTTCTCCAAGATGGAACAAGATGTAAATCTCCATGTAAAGGCTTAGAGCCTATAAATGTATTGTAACTTGTTGTTGAATAATACATTGGTTCGATGTTTTGGAGAGTGGGGTTTTTTACCCGAAAGGGTTTTCCCCACGTATATTTGTGTTCTCTCTTATGTCTCATTCTTCTTGTTTCATGATTCTAAAGTATTAAATCTGTATGTCGTAATGCTACTGAAATTTTCTTAGATATGTAAATTGCAATGAATTTCCTCTAAGGTTTTATTCATGGGAAATAAGCTATGTTTGTTTTTGCTTTTATGGCATAGTAGTATGTGCATGTATCAACGTGTTGTAATTTTTATTGAAGAAGATACAGGATACTGGAGGTGCATACTGATCTCAGATGGCTTTCTGGGATGCCCCATTTCCCTTTAGTTCCTACCATTCTTGTCTCTTTTTATGTTGAAAGGAGAAAAAAATGAGAAGCGGTGATCATTTGTATTGGGCCTCAAACTAAAATAGTTTGGTCATCTAGGGTTTAAGGCCTTGAGAGTAGGATGATAGTTTTGTACTCTAGGGCCATTCTTTCTCCACTCAAGAGATTCATTAGATCTAGTCTATTCGTAGGAAGTATTTTTTATGGTAGGTTGGCAAAGAGATCAGGGAAATGAAACTAGTTTTTAGATAGACCTCTTGATAGGTTATCTCTTATCTAGGCTTGGGAGTTGGCTTGTACAAAGGGCCAAATCTTTTCCATGTGATAGCATGATATAATCTTGTTGTCTTGTCTTGACTTACTTTCATGCTTGTGGTTAGAATTTGAGTTTATTTTTCCAAGTGAAAGGGCTTTTGCCTCCAATCCAGTGTAGCAAGATTCTCAAACACCATGTCTTTGTGGGTGTGAATGTGGTTTTATTCCACTCACATATACTTAAATTTACATAAATGATCAACATATCATGATTATTAGATATTAGATACTTAGTATTTAATATTGTTTATAGTATATTTAACTTTTGTTGTAGATAGTTAACGAGTTGTTAGCGAGTTATTTGATCATTCTAATTACCTCATCATCTCAATTTATTGTTGACATATGATAAAATAACATCATTCCAATTGTTTCTCTTTATATTATGAAGTGTCTTTAATTTGGAGGTTGTTTTCTTGAATGCTCTAACATGATATCAAAGAAAGAAATTTTGCATTCCTTTCCTCATTGAGAGTTATGTTTGAGGTCCTAGGAGGCTCGATTGACGATGAATGCACCATTGCATTTGATGCATCAACATTGCCATTGACTAGATCATGTTCTCGGATTTATTTTTTGGCTTGGTTTGGTGGTTGCAGTATTTGTATTGGTTTGGTTTCCCTTTCATTGATCAACTATTGAAAAATTTGCCAGCCCATGAAGCCATTTCTTGGATTGTTCCATGAATTCATTAAGTCGGCCTCTCCTCACTAGTTGGCACATTTACTCATTAGTGGTGCATGTTTAATTATGACATTTTATTTGTTAGAGATCAAACAAGAAAAAAATTTGGTTGTGAAGACTTGCAATAGATTGGTTATTAACGTGATCTTCTATCATTTTTCTTGGTGTTGCCTACAAACTTTGGCCTTTGCCCTATGTTGTTTGTGGATAGGTGTTTTGGTGATGCCATTAGCATTGGTGCCAACACACATCTGCTTGGACTGCTCACACATATGTTGTGTTCATGGCATTCTTGATTGGTCAAAGCTAAGAATTTTGCATCGACGAGGGCTCTTTTCCCTTTATATTTTAACTCAAATCTATGAGTGTGGGGTTCTTGTTTGGTGTGTAGGGTCTCCTTTATGCTCGCAGAGGTCTTCCTGTGACTAGCTAGCTCATCCTCCATTTTTTTCAACTTGGGAATTTTGTGTCTCCTCTACTTATGATCGAGATCCTTTGCATTATCTAATTGTTTGAGGCTTAAATGGGGCTAGTCTTAAATCACACACATTAGGCAGCATGTTAAGTCTAGAGAATGCAAGTCAACTTTGAGTGTAACACTTTTAAGATTAGAAGTTAAATCTTAGTGTGTGATTTAAGTTGTTCTCTTAAATGATAGTTTTATAAGACCACATTGCATTTTTACGGGTGTTGCCTATAGAGGCTCATGGTACTCGTGAGCTTCCTATTATGCTATATGGGATCGATTTTCTTTTACAAATTCTAGAAACTCTAATGTTCCTCCCAAATATTTCATATTCTTGCCAATTTTAGCGTTTCAAGTCCCATGAATAGGTATTTCTTTGTGGGTCCATAGTGTGGTGTTTGAGCATCACTTCTTGAAAATTATCCCACAATGCTCTTGCTTCAAGATTTTTAGTACTTTATATGTCTTACGACAATATCAAAGTAGCTTATGGACATGTTGTCTATGGATAATGTACGATTGAGGTTGTGCAAAAAACCACCACCCACCCCCACTTTTGTGCTTCCTTCACTTTTGCCCATCCCCGTTAGGGGTGGTGGCCATTTTTTTATCACATGGGTGACCAAACCCAAGCCCTTGGCTTCTCAAGGGGAGTGGGCCCTTTTTTTACCACTTTTGAGTTTCATATAGGTGATTTTTTTTTCAATTGGCTATAACTTGGGTAGAAAGGTGCTTTTGTGCACTTTGTAGTGGTGCAAGTAGTGTTTTTGTTTTCTAATGTTGGTGGTTTTTGTAGCCTATCAAAGTTAGATGTGCATTCGGGCTCCTAGGCTCTTAACTTTTGACTATTTTATGTATTTCTCATGGTTCTTGTGGCATTGAAAAGGTCTTTTAGAGCACTTTTATTCTATTCATACAATTTTTCTAGATTTCACTCAATGTATAATTAGTTCTTGTGGCATTGAAAATGTTTATTTTGCATGGAATAGTTTTTTTTTGGTTGCATCACATGTATATACAACTTTTTTGTCCTTGTGGATCATTTGAGAACCTTTTGTATGCACTTTATTTTGTAGACACGTTGAGATAAGTGCCACATCTTGTTCATGTATTTTGGGGATTTTTCACAAATGTTGTGCCATATTATTGTACTTGTGTTGCATTATAAAGTGTCATGTAGGTTGCTTAGTTCTTTTGTTGTTTGTCAATTATAACTTTGCCAAGTGAGTGCCCCTCAATGACAATAATAGGATCTCTAGGATTTTACCTCATGTATGTGTGCCTTGTTGTTGCACACCCTTTTTTTTAATTATATGTACTTTATCTTGGTTACTTTGTTCATGTTGTATCATCTCCTTCATGCATTATTTTGTGACATAAAGTTGCAATGGATCTGTAATGGGGGCTATTATACTATTCAAGCTAATGCTTACTTAATTTTTCTTGCATTGAGTTATTAAGTATTATTGTATTCCTATTTTGTTCAAGTAACCTTAGATCCTTGATTGATCATGGTTCTTTAGACTATTGCACCTATATTTTCAACTTGCATTGGTTGAGAAGTGATAATGAGATCACTCATGCAACTTCATTGGTTGAGTAGTGTCATTGGGGTCAATCCTGTTGATTCTTGTGCCATATAAATTTTCAATTGATAGATATTTTGTTGTTGTTTCCATCTAATCATTTTTCAAGTAGTGTTGTTTGGGGCACTCATGCAAATTGGTGTCTTCTTGATCGCGATCATCATTTATTTCAGAAAAGGTTATTTAGTTACAACACTAGATCAATCCTCGTTCAACAGTTATATATGGCTTCTTTATGCTTCGGTGATGTTCATGTTCTTGTTTTTGGGACATTATTTTTTAGGCTTTTTAGCCCTTTATTTTATCTCTTTTTGGAGATAATTTTTTCCCCACTAGGTTTTTCTCCTTTTCTCCATTTGTGAGAGATTGCATTGCATTGTAATCATGCATAAGTAACTAAAATGGCTTAGTTGTCTGGATCCATATTGCATCTCATATTGCATAATAATCTTCTCCATAAGTTGTACTTAAGGGGAGTTTTGGTGTGAATGTGGTTTTATTCCACTCAAATACACTTAAGTTTACTTAGGTGGCCAACATATCACATTATTAGAAATTAGTTACTTAGTATTTCATATTTTTCATAGTGCATTTAGTTTTTATTGTAGGTAGTTAGCTAGTTGTTAGCTCATGGTCCCCACATAGTCTTTTGTGGGGTCCATATTCTTTGTTGATTGAGTAGTCACATGTGCTTGTAGATAGATCTTGGCCCTAGCCATTGCCCACATATAAATTGATATTGGATCCTACCATGCATGTCTCAACTATTGTCTCATCCTTATAAGGTTGTTTTGAGGGCCTCACATGTACTCTATTTTTCATAGATTAATATAAGCTTGGTTCTCTTTAGTGGTGAGGCTTTTTCTATAAGAGCGTCTACATATATTTGATGTTCATATATGGTTTGTGTGTCCTATGTTTTTAACATTAGTATTAAATTAATACTTATAGGTTAAGATCATATTGAATCATAATAAAACATTTTATTTATAATAATACCATTGTATCATTCACCATGTATTCAACTGTCATAATTGCCATTGGCTTAAATTAGTCAAATATCTTTTATATTAGGTAAGGTGTTGTTGGGAAGATAGCATAATTGACCACTTACCATACTTTGCTCATTTAGTGACATCGATTAGTTTGTGTTTGTGTTGCTACTTGTTTTAATGCATTTAAAGTTGTATATTTAAGACTTGACAAGATTTTCTTGTATTGAATTGTATTTCATTTTTAGCTTTGTGTCATGTAGAATTTCTCTTCCGTTAAGAGAAGAATATTTTTGCAACCATTTTGCTCAATGTGAGGAAGTCTATAATGCATTTTCACCTATTTTATGGTTGCAATGTTTTTAGTAGTAGTAATTGTAGAATTTGTATGCCCATTCTAATTCTCATTCAATTTTGAGCCCATTTTAGTGGAATGTCTTAATACAATTACATATCAACAAATGACATTACCCTTGTGCAAATTTGGGTTCATTCATAAATAGTTTATACGTTCTTGTTGGCACATACTTATGTGCATTTAACCTTATCCCATCCCTATTTGAGCTTACTTCTATCCATTCACATATGATACGCTAGAGGAGAGAATCTTCTCTAAGAGAATATATATATTTTTTAAATTGATAAAAACATTTAAACAAAAACTAAATTCTTGTGGAAACTTTGATGTTCTAATTAAGTTTGACTTTTAAAAAATATAAGAAATAAATATTCATTGTTTTTTTCATTTGCTAGATTTTCAAGTTATTCAAAATTTACCATCCATTATTAGCTCGTTTAGTACAAATTTACACAAGTTTTTTTGCATGTCTTGGTATTTACTATCATTCATTTGTGCACTTAAACATAAGAAGGAATATCAAAGAAGCTAAGCAATTCAAAGAGAATCATCTAGAAAGGTTTCATTTTGAAAGGAACTAGAATTTGCATCAAAATCATCTAGGACAACTAAATGTGTAATAGTTTTGTCTTCAATATTCATCTATGACTATGGAGTTGGTCTAATTAAAGGGGTCAACCTTGGAAAGCATACTCATTGCAATTTGGAGAAATCCTCAAGAGTCCTTAGATATTAGCAATCATTAAAGATAATGATAACACACTTTTCAATAGTCCACAATTAGCCAATTCAAACCCATGCATCATAATTTAATCGTATGGATTACATGACAATATCATGCAATGAAACATCTTTACAAACCACAAATTCGCTCATAAAGAATACAAATTGGATCAAGGCAAAATTCTATAATTTTCTAGAACTCAAACCAATGATTACATCAAAAACATCTGTCTTTTGTACTAGAATAATTAAAATATACATAACATCAATTTATTTTCATCATTTAATTATTTGTATATTCATTACATATATCACATTTTAATTGTCAAAAGCAATCAAGAGATGAGATGACGTGTATAAAGAGTACAAAGTGAAGTGAAGTTGCTTTAGCTTTACCCGGCTCACTGTTTTAGCATTGAAAATCCACAGCATTTAACGAAAACAGAGGGCATTTACCCTAAAACTAGCAACTTTTATTCACCCACAGAAGAAACCCCAAAACTCAACTTCCTCCCATTGTTTATAAAACAATGACGCCCACTCTTTTGACAGATCCTTTCTTTCCCTAATCTCGCCCAAATCTCTATAAAATGCCGTTGAAATCTGTAATCTACCATTCAATATTTGCAGATTCAGTAATTTAATCTGAGATTTTTATGATGGCAAGTCTACTGTTGTTGGTTTCTGAGCTTCTGAGAAAAGATCATGGCGATCCTCTTCTTGCTTCTCCTTCAAATCACGGAAATCGAAAGGTCCAGCGTTCGAATCTGGTGGAGTGTAGTTTTAGGGGAAAAGACGGCTCACGGATGGCAGAAACAGAGGAGGAAGAGGATACAAGTCCAATAATGATATTCAGGTTTTCTGTCGCCCCACTTCTCTCATATTAGCACCAATTCAATCCAATTAGGGTTTCAGGCTTTCTCCATCGAAATGGGGCATAGGGTTGTACAGTGTAAATTACAAGCTATATTGTGTACAAAGGCGTTGTTTAAATGGTGAACAAATGATTGGAATTTCCAAAAGTGTATTTGATTCAAATTTTGAAGTTACTTCAAGGTTTGTAGTTTAATTCGATTTTTAATGGAAATGGATTTTTTTATAGTTCACATTATCAGGTTTGATGATTTATATAGTAATATAATACTATCATTGAGACACCTAACTACACTACAAATGGGGTGTACATATCTTAAACCTTGCAAAGTTTGCATTTGTGATCTCTCTTTCAAGAGTACAAGTTCTCCACCATTAGGATGATGAGATTTCACTTATATTTTATAATTTTATTATTAATGGTCTACTTAACACTTATTACATCTAAACAATGTTTATATAAGGAAGCA
Organism: Cryptomeria japonica; assembly: GCF_030272615.1. Lineage (NCBI taxonomy): Eukaryota > Viridiplantae > Streptophyta > Pinopsida > Cupressales > Cupressaceae > Cryptomeria > Cryptomeria japonica. The sequence continues at coordinate 802,744,462 of NC_081414.1, read as the reverse complement.
CCATTTAAAAAGAAACCCTATATCTATATTATTCTTGCAAGTACACAACCATATAATTTCCTATTTAATTATATTCACTTATGACACTTATCAAACCTTAGAAATATCTTTGTGAATTAAATAGTATAGATATCTTAAATATATCTATCTAGGTTGTTGGTTTTGCTAGGATTTCTTTGTATGCTTCTTATTATCGTCACATTGTTTTAGAAAGCATGGGTTTTACTTGCATTTACTACAACACCCTTTCTGGCACTAAGTCCCTGGGCATTTCTTGCTCAATTTAAATGGTCTCAACCTTTCATTCCTTTGTAGCTGTTATTGTTGGAGTTGAAGTTTTGATGGTGACAAACAATGACTTCTCCACCAAAAAAACCCCAAAAACGTGGTACACCCAAGTGTTCTAGGAGATATATCTTTCGAGATACCATCAAATGTTATTCTTCACATTCTAGAATTTGATAATGCATGTTGTTGGTTAGAATATTTTAATTTGATTGGTTATCGTGTGAGCAGGGTCCCTCCCAAAAGCATTCTAAATATTGGGTTTTGGTAGGGCCTAGAGCATGCATGGGATGTGTTTTGTAGTCATGTAAAACCTTACCAAAGATTCTTTTTCTTAATCGCTTTGTTGAAGCACAACATTTATAGGCAGTTCTCACTTGTGGCCCTTAGGTTGTTCATTCCTTGCTAGTTGTTTTCAAACCCTAGACACAAGACTTTATTGTTTCAAATGAAAATTTTTCAAGTTCCCTGTTTGGGTTGGGTTTTCAAGTCTTCCCTTGGCATTCTGATTTTTTTGAGCTAGATAGTCTCCTCTTTAGGGAAATGCATGTGCCTTGAATTGGAATGGTTATACTCAACTTATCCTCAGTGGCAAGTTTATGTTGAGGTAGACTTATCCAACAAGCTCAAATTGAATGGATATTTGAGCTGGCCATACCAAATATACCCAAAGTGTCATTTATATCAACCTTCCAAATACATGTTATTGGTGTCAATCCTTAGGATATAAGATTTGTGACTATCCTCTAGGTTCTCCATGCTCAAAGGTCATTGCATGACCCTCCTTTAGGTCACCTTCTATAAAGGAAGAGGATGGTTGGTCTCCTATAGGCAATTACAAAGCCAAGAATTTTGGTTATAGTAATCCTTCGCCTATGCCTTCCAACTTTGCAAATTAGGTAACAAAAATATAAATTAAAGCCTCTAGAATCAAGAAATGTTTTACCTACCTCCTCGAGGGAGACTTTTGTTGTGGCAAAAATAGGTTAGATTTTGATTGCAACATCAATCTTATCTTAACTAATTGTTAGCAACATGGTCAACATAATTCCCTTACTCCTAGGTAGAGGATCTCTCACAACCTACTTGGGAAAATGAAGGAGAATCCATGCCACTCAAATGGTACTAGGTACCTCTTCACTTCTAGATAGGAAGTATTGATGTCCATGAAACATGTTTTTAGAATAATTATTCTACTTTGCACAAGCTAGATAATGAGGTGATGCCTCTTGATACTCATTTATGAATTATATTTCCTAGAGTGTTCAGGGTTTGATAGATCTTCTACTCAAATATTTTGTTTCCAATTATCACGTTTGGTCTTTCTCTACTTACAAGAGGTTTAAGTTTCAAATTTATTATTTTCTGTTGGAAGTCATGTGATTTGACTTTCCAACCACTATTTGTATAGGCATCATTAAATAGGCTAGAGGCGGAGTTATAACATTTCTATCTCTTACATGGTACCAACATTTAATTTAACAAGATTGTGACTCCACTAACTAAGCACTATGAGATCTTTTCAATATAAATAATCATTCATTTGGGTTATTAATGTTTATTCATTGAATAGTGCAATTCAAAGATCTTCCCTTTAGAGATGGACTATTATTCAATGTTAGCTACCACTTGGGTTATCCGTGAAAATTTTAAATTAATTGAGATGAGTTATGATAAATGTGGGGCCTTGCCTATGTACCTAATAGTAGGAAAAAAAGGGACTTGATTCTTCATGTGTAATAAATTGGGACATTTTCTTATCCCAATATTGGCTACTACTAAGATCATACGGCATGACATATGTGGATTAATTTATGAGTTAGGCCTAATAAATTTTAAAGAGGTTGGATTGTGTTATGATGTTAAACTAAGTGTTTTTCCCCTTCCCAATTGTTATTCCTTGCTAGTGGAGCCTTTGTTGAAATTTTTCCTTTTAGACCACTGTGAATGGCAAGTTCGCATGCCTAAGACCATGGGGTGAACTCACAATACTGGTTCCCACTTTTTGACTAACTTTGACACTTAGATGAACATTTTGAAAAAAACCTTCACTTTCTGACACTTATAACTTTTAAACCATTAAAAATTTGAAGATGATGTAAAATAGTGATTTGTAGCATCTTGTTTTTAGATTCTAAATATATTTTTTTCAAATTTTTTTGAATAAAAATTTATTGATTTTTCCATCTCCCTCAAAAAGTAGTTTTTTACAACAAACAACCTTTTTTAAGAGTGATGTGCATCCTGAAATGCATAACTTTTTTCTATAAATGATAAAAACTTAATTATTTTGAATTTCGGTTTGTAACATCAATACCCAGAGCATGCAATTGGGTTGATAGTGATATGTTGAATATTTTTCATTTTATTTAGTTTTAAAGTCCGACTAATTATAATTTAGATATAGGTGTATGTTTGAACACATAACTTGATCTATATATATCAAAATTTAATTTTATTTATTTTTTTAGAAAGAAGACATCAATACTAGGGCATAGATATTTTTCAGAATTTGTTTGAATTAGTTTACTATTTTTCCCAATGCATTGAACAAAGAAGTTCATGTTTGGTGAAAAACCTACATTCATAAGAAATAAAACAAAATTATATTAAATAAAATAAATATATAAAAAATTATACTATTTGGAAAGCTTATAATAAGGACTAAATACTTAAAAAAGAAAAACTTCTAAATGAATTCATTTGACCCCCCCAAAAGCTAATGTAAAATTGGTTTTTTATCAGCATTTGATAGATGCGAAGGAGACTCCATTGCAAGAATGATTTATAAGTAGAGAGATTCTATCCAATAAATTTTGATCTAAGATCCTTTGATCTAACTCTCTTTAATTAATTACTTCAAATGGGACCTCTTAAAGCTTAAATCATTATATTTTCTAAAAATGTATGATTTCAACAAAAATCAAGATGTACCAAAAAGTTGGAACTAGTATTGTGAGTTCACCCCATGAAGACTCATTTTTTTCTTAACACATTAGTGCACAATCACCAGGTCACTTCATCTCACATATTCAATGTGTTTTGGATTTAGTCTCCCCCCATGCATAGAACCACCTCAATATCCTAGTAGAATGATTCCATTACCTATATTTCTCACTTCCATTGTATTTATTAACAATAGTTAGCATGCTTCCATCACTGCACTCATAAGATATCGCCACCTTAGACCTTTGTGGAGCCATTGTTTCCTTAAAGGTGCAGCCATTTGATTCTATTGCTCAATTTGTGTGTGATTCAACTTTTCTAGTAGAAGTAGGTTGCAAATGTTCATTCCACATGATGAAATCAAATTAAATCTAGGATCGACTAACTCAAGATTGGTGATAAAGTTTTGAAGGAATTTTTGTAGGCCTTGTGCGCTTTGACTTTTTATTCTTCTCAACCCATCAAAAAGCCATTAAGTACAATAGCTATTTAATGAAATTCGTAAAATTATTTAAGAATTTCTTTAGAATTATTAACAAGTGATTTCTACTTAGGAGCATACTCTTGATAGGCTAGAGTTTCTTCACAACAATTCATCAATGTGATCCCCTTCTAGGTGTCTAATTTATAGTGCATTCCTTGTGACCAAATTCTTATCAAAGAAGACCTCGAGGAACTTTTTTTCATGATGTCTAATGATAAGGCACCTAGGGTAAACAAATTCCCTTGTTAATTTTTATAAATATTTTTGTGATATTATGGGAGATAATCTTTGTAAGGTCTATACTAAAGCATTTCACTCAAAATAATTGGGAAATCTAATTTACAAAGGAAATGATAAGTTCATATCTAAAGATAATGATGTTTAAGTAATTTGTAGTTGTCAAGTGATAATTGTTTTGAGCATATCTTACAAAATCATAACGAAAGCTTTAACTCTCAAACTCTACCCTTTCCTACCCTAACTTGTTCATCTTTAAAAAATAGACTTCATTTTAAATCCAATTTTATCTTCGATGTGTTATTGTTGTTTGGGGAGGAATGAAATGGGCTTGTTATTCTCATCATTCTATCATTCAAATTGAGATTGATTTTGCTAAAGATTATGATCACATTAAATGACCATTTATTCTCACTATTCTCCAAGTGATTGGTTTCAAGCCTGATTTCATTCTATATGTAGAGATGTTATTTCTGGATTATTTAGCTTGCATCATATTTATTGGCTACCCATTGATGTATTTTTGGCTTCATTGGTCCATCCATAAAAGGTATAGGAGTTGAGAAAATACAACACCACAGGAGCCCAAATAATCTCTGCAAGCTGAAAAACCTGTTACAAGGAGAAGCAATGAAGCAAATCACAGAAGGAAAGAATACAAAAGAAAAATATGCTCCAAAAGATGAGAGCTCAATAATCTCCAAAATGTATTGTCAAAATAATCCTTCTTCATACAATGAAAAGAAAGAACTCAACCTTTAATAGGTCAAGAAACCCTAAAAGGGAAAAACCTAGGTTTGTACATAATAATTAATTAAAATAATTAATTATATGCACCTAAAGCTAGCTTAAGTGTAAAAGAGATAAAGGGAACTTAAATAATTAAACAAATAATGTTTAATTAATCAAGTAAATACCCGAATACTCTAACACCCCCCCTTAAGCTAGACTTAGGGAGAAGCTAAAACCTAGAACAACTACTGAAAGCAATAAAGATGGGTCCCAGCAACAAGGCCTGATCAGGTACCCAAATACAATGAAATCTCTATGAACTGGAGAAATAGAGAAAACCACATGGGAACAAAACTCTACTCCAAAAAGAGATGGAAAAGAATATCACTGAAGCATGAAGAACCTGCAAACTATGTCGAAGAATAACTGCTGATCTGAAAAACATCCACTGAACTAGAACATGACCAAGTAGAGAAGACTGTAATCTGCATGACTGCCCTCAAATGACACTACTCGAATCAGGAGGCAAACAAGGCAAAAACAACTGAAATCGAAGATACAGATGGCATGAGAAACCAAAGCCTAAAGAGCTGATCAATCGAACCACGGAAGCAGTAGAACCAACAGGATAAACCTCCCCATAATGTGGAAGTGGGAGAGGGACAGGAACACTGAAAAGGACAGCCAAAAACAACTGCATGATGAAGAACCAAGAACATCAAAGGTGCTGAGACACATCATCATGAGGCGAATGTCATGGAAGTAACACTCACTAGACAAAGGAAGATGGCAAACAATAGGTAAACATCAACCCCCTCATGGCACTTGATCAATAGTGCATGTACAACAAGACACAAGATATGCAAGATTCCAAGTAAACAATGCATGATAGCACTTTATCTCAGTGTGTTTGCATAAATACAAGCTACAATGATAAGAAGACTGGAAATAGAAACGTGAACCAAAATAGAGACATCCTACTCAGAGAACAGATCCCAGGACCTGAAACAACCACGATATCCACCAGAGTGCTGAAAAACAAAAAATTGAATAAAATATGCATGGAGCAGAATCTAGAAATAAAACTCAAATGGTTGGAAAGTACATAGCACATGCTTTCCGAAAATATAAAGTTTTCAAAAAACGGAGGTCGGATGCTCATTCTATGGCTCCCAGAGTGCAAAAACTAGACCTCACTTTGACTGGAAAAAAACACAGTCAAACAGCAAAATTGGAAAAAAAATACCAATACCATGAGGTCGGCCTCGAAACCAGCTTTCTGACGCCTATTTGTTTTCAAAAAAATGACTCTGTATGCCCAAGATAGAGCCAAAAAACCAAACCCCCCCTGAAAAATGCCAAAAAAGAGGTTTGGTGGCTTGTTTGGGCGGAGGGGGCCAGGGAGCGGCACTCCGATGGTGCTCCGATGGCGGCCGGGCGGAGCTCCGGTGGTCGGCGGCTGAGCTCAGTGGCCAGGCAGCGAGGAGTCGGGCAGAGCGGCGACCGGGGAGCGGAGAGGTGGCCGGGTGTGGGCGGCGGGCCGAGGAGCTGAGCGGCAGCTGGGAGCTGCAGGGCGGCGACCGGGGAGAGGAACGTCCAGCGAGGGCGGCAGTGCAGCGGAGACCACCGGCGGTGGTGGGGCCAGAACCAGCAGTGGGGAGATCGAGGCCAGGCTAAGCGCAGGGGCAGGCAGGTGGCGGCCGGCGGGGAGCCAGGGAGGGCAGAGGCCGGTGGAGGTGTTGCCAGCGAGGGCCGGAGGCTGCAGGCGGCAGCAGCAGACGGTGTAGGGTTGCCAAAGGGGGCCGGGAGCCGGCAGCTGGCGGGGGCCGGAAAGAGGGTCGGCAGGGCTGGTACGGTTCCTGCAACATGGCAGGGGCCCCACGGTACCCTGCGTACCGTGGGAACCCCCCCCAAAAAAATATATGCCAAAAAACAATTTTTTTTTAAAAACCCGTTTTTTTTTCTTTTGCTTTTTTTGAAAGAATTTTTTTTTTTAAAGCAAATTTTGGCTTGCATGCCATAAAAAGACAAAAAAAAAATTTAAAATTTTTTTTTCTCGATTTGCGTGCTAAGGCCATACAGCGTAGATCTGAGAAAAAAATACACCCAGAGGCTCAGGAACCAAAATAGGTCAAACTTTATATGACCACAGAGGTTTTTGGGCCTTCTGAGCACGATGGTGAGGTCCGTTTAGGCCCAAAGTGCTTAGAAAAAAGGTCAAACCCTAAGTACATAAAAAATTCCTGAAACCCCAGATCTGCTTCCAAAGCAAAAATTCTCAAAACAAGAACAGGCAGCTGCAGATCTGAAGCTCTGATACCATATAGGAGTTGAGAAAATACAACACCACAGGAGCCCAAATAATCTTTGCAAGCTGAAAAACCTGTTACAAGGAGAAGCAATGAAGCAAATCACAGAAGGAAAGAATACACAGGAAAAATATGCTCCAAAAGATGAGAGCTCAATAATCTCCAAAATGTATTGTCAAAATAATCCTTTTTCATACAATGAAAAGAAAGAACTCAACCTTTAATAGGTCAAGAAACCCTAAAAGGGAAAAACTTAGGTTTGCACATAATAATTAATTAAAATAATTAATTATATGCACCTAAAGTTAGCTTAAGTGTAAAAGAGATAAAGGGAACTTAAATAATTAAACAAATAATGTTTAATTAATCAAGTAAATACCTGAATACTCTAACAAAAGGTATCATCTTTTCTTAAGTAGTATACCTTCTAGCTCATGTAGTCTCTCAATCCTTGACCAAGGGGACAATTCTTACAAATTATTTTCAATAGCTAGTTAATAATCATTTTCTAATTACTCTTATTGGAAAATAGTGACAATTTGTTCAAGGCTTTGACATCTTCTTCCAAGCTTCTAGGTCAATTATTCAATGGAAAAAGACTCAATGCTATAAGAAATTATTTATTCCTAGGTTGAATTACCTTGGTCATTTTTTGCTAAAAATGGATCAACCCTGAGAAATTGTTTCAATTTCTAAGAATTCCCCTTTCTTTTAAACCTCACCCTCCACACTATGGGAAGTGACGATTAATCTCAAATTGAAAAAAAACTCAACAATTAAATTACCAAGACAATTTCTTTGACAAGTAAATTTCATTTTGCTGGCAATAGGCAACAAACTTAGAGAGGGGGGAGGGGGGGCATGAATCAGTTTGCACAAGACTTTATACAATTTAAAATTAAACTCAGATCTGATAATTAACAGTTAAAACACAAATAAACACCACATCAATAACACACATATCACCAAGATTTTTGACTTGGAAAACCTCGTTAAGGGAAAAACCATTGTGGGAAGCTACCCACAATAAGATGATACCCTCCTAGAAGTATATGAAAAATTAAAATGGGGAATGCACATGCATTGAAGCACACTGCCTAAAGTTCACTGCTCAAACCACAATAACAAAAAGGGATGCAACCCTAGGGAAGACTCACTATCTTACAAAAAGATTCAGATTATATTCGCAAGATCATGAACTGACAAAATAGCATGTCCTAATGCCTGGTTACAGTTCCAGTTAAGCTCATATGTTGCTCTGCAACACATCTCTTCTCCTACTGAAAGATCAAAGCTTTATTTGCACTTTACACACACTTGCAGATATCACATATACATTAGCAACATAAAAATTACATCATTTTATACAAATCATCAATCTATATTTCAAGGTCGGCTCAACCCACAATATAAATTACAAAATATGACCACACACGCTACAATGAAACATGTAAACCAAAAAAATGTCAGCTAAGACATAGTATGGACCTAAATCACCATTGCAAACATGAACCACCTCCAAGAATTATGCCTCAAACTTCTGCAACATGCCACAACCAACATGAATGTTGCATAACATGAGCAACACCATTGGACCAAGAGAAACATCACCAACATGTACAACGATAAACATGGACCACCAACACAAATAGAATATGATGTAGAAACATCCACAAGCATCATGAATTATTGCAACAACATCTGCAACATCACCACTTACTAGAATCTTCATCATCATTATACCATACCTTAAGAACACTAAATCAACTGATTATAAAACTGAAAGATACACTTGCGAACATCCAAATCATGAACCATTTGAATTGAGGATACACTAGATCATCCAAAACATTCTGCCAAATCTACAAACTAAGATATTGCAATTCCAGAGCAGTGCGGAGCAAAAACTAGAATACTAAATAACACGAACAATTGCAAAACGAACCGCAATACCAGGCCATACAACTTGATCAAATCATCATGCGAACCACTGAAACTTTTGTTGAATCAACTAGAGATACTTATCTCAAAACCCTTTAATCCACAACAACACAATTGAAACACACTGGCCAAACCAACTCATTTAATCTGACCATAACACTAGAATACACAGAAGAGTATGCTGACATCAATGACAAAGTATCATTCCAACAAAATTGTCAACAATATCCAACAATCTCCCCCTTTGGCATTGATGGAAACATATGAATCTGAAAAACAGTCAATGCAAAGAAAGAAATCAATAACTCATAACTCTCAACAATCTCCCCCTGAGATCCGCATAAGATATAGTAGTTTTGACATGCTTCTCTCCCCCTTTGACATCAATGCAATATACAACACAAATCACAATTCTCTCCCTCTAGATATACAGACAAATCTGAACATCTGAACCATTGACTACTCCCCCTGAGTAGCAGCCACCACACATCAATTCGGATTGATAAGTCGATGCTTTGGCATGTTTTTTATCATGACTCTTAGGTTTTTGGTATCTTTTGGGTTGCATTGTGATAGTAAAGTATTGTGAATTGACTATATGTAATCCATGTTTTAAAACTGAACTTAAGAGATCATGTTTGAACTTTGTCGGTTAATTCCTGCAGCCATGCCAATTTATTCCTGCAACCAAATGATTTGTCCCTGTGATATGCAGATTATTTAGGATAATGTCATATGTGAGTTAATGAATGTATTAATTGAGTAAGATACATATGCATGTCCTTGTATGTTGTTTTTGTTTTAGTGCAGATAATAATTGATGCTGTGGTGGATGATTTTCTTTCGCGCCTAAGGACTGGAGAATCACATTCAGATAACTGGAGGTCAAACTGAAGGAGATTCAAGCAAGCGCAATGTATGGCATAATCGGAGCAGTTGTACTTCACCATGGGAGTTTAACTCTGGTGCATATTGAATTCGCAAAATATCGCTTTGGCGTGCAAAGACTGTGGTTCGGTTTCAGATCCACGGTTCCTACAACCAAGCTCTCAGTTATCTCCTTCATCTGACAATTATCCACCTCTTCTTCTAGGTGTAACTTGAGTTGTCCACTGTAGTTGATCTTTTCTTTATAATAAGCTCTTCCTTCTTTCTGAGAGTTAGACAGGATGGAAAGGAATTGAGCAGAGTTTTGTCAAGCATTCTGAATTTTCTCTTTTAGAATATGTAATCATTTTCAGGAAGAAATGAATAAGAATATGTTGTTCTGATCTATTAATAGTACTTTGTTGAGAGTTTGATATCACTCATCCAAGGAGGCCCACTTGGTGAGTGATCCTGTGTTTATGATCATTGAAGTTAGTTTTTACTTAGTTGCAGTAGAAGTTCATGACTGGATTGTTCCTGCAGCCATTGGAAATAGATCCATTGACTGTTCCTGTAGCCAAGACAAAACGGTGTGATTTCTGTTATTTTCATTAGATCATTTCAGTAGTGTTTTGTGAAGCTTTCATGTAGCCTTTTATGATTTCCATTCCTGCCTTTCCTTTTCGCATAAAATTAGTCACTGCAGTAATGTAGAATAATCATTTAAGGAGCTTAGTGCATATATATTGCAGACCCATTTCAAGTTTTATGTTGTTGGATTGATAACTAAATGAACACCAGCCATGAAAATAGTAAACTCTACCATATGAATGTCCAAACTTCGGATTGAGATTTCAATTAGAGGTATTATTATTATCATTATAGTTGGGGTAGACATTTTTGGCGCCGTTGCCGGGGATGGTATCAAGCTAAGAACCTTTTATGATTATTTTAGTTTCTAGTTAATTGTTTGAAATTTCATGAATCTACATGCATAATAGAAGAAGAGATGCCAGAGGTAGATTTCTGCCCACTCATACTACTCATGCAGAAGATAATTTTTCAGATATAAACCCTTTTGTTGAACTATATCAAGTCCCACAAAATTTGAATCACCCTGAGTCTGAATTTCCAGAAGGTAGTCTTCAGTTCTTTTTTGGTCCACAAGAAGAAGAATTTCCTATAGTAACAACCCCCCACAAGTCTGATGCAAGGGAACCCACCTCCTGTTGGAAATAATCCACCACCACCACTTGGTCCAACATTTGAGTTTCCCATCTCTAACCAACATGATAACGCTAACCTCAAGAACATTCCAGCATCTTCACTTCCTAAATTCTATGGGTTGGTGACAGAGGATCCAGATACATTTATGTTTGAGTTTGATGTTCTCTGTAGGAGTTTTGACTATACTACATATGCCCATAGACTCAAAATTTTTCCAGCCACTTTGAAGGAGTCATCCTTGAGATGGTTTATGAGCTTGGGTAGTAGCACAATCAATACATGGGATGAGATGAAACAGTTGTTTCTTGCAAAATACAAAGATTATTGTAGAGGAACTGACCGTCATGGGGATGATATCTTTAGAATGACACAAATTGAAGATGAGAGCCTTGAGGATTATCTGGAAAGGTTCTTGTTTAGTGTCAAGAAGTCCAAGCATAGTACTCTGAATGAACATTCCCTCAAATTGATATTCTTGAGGGGTATCAGTGATGAATGCACCGATTCCTTAGATCTCATGGGAGGAGGTGACATTACACAATCTACTTGGGTTGAAATAGGACAAATTTGCAAGAAATATTCTAGATCTACTTCTAAGAAGAATATGAGATTTAAGCCAGGGGCACCATCATCATCATCTGGAGCTGGAGTTTCTAGATTGGAACTTAGCCATTTGTTAAAAGATTTCAAGGAGGACATTATAAATAATATGGCTACTCAGTTGGATACATTGGCAGCTAAGAAGAAGCATGAGGAAGCTGATGCATTTATTGCAGAATTATGTCCTCATTGTAAGCAGCGGAAGAAAGATTGTAGGTGTAAGATGGTTGCAAATGTTGAAGTACCTAATTTCAAACCAATTCAAGGTGAGGATGAACAATTCTTCTATGTTGCTCAAAGAAGACCAAAATTTTAAAGACAAGGTATGCCACCTAATCCACTTTCCTTTTCTGGTTATAGTGGTAATTCTTATGCACCAAATAACCAATGGCAACCACAGTACTCTCAAAATTTTGGTAATTATCCACATTGGTATGGATCACAAGGCTAAGGACAACAATTTGGTAATCAAATCCCCTAGTGGCAGCAGCCACAGGGAAACTGGTATCCACCTTAGGGTTCAGGGAACCAGTTTCAAGGGAATTGGCAACCTACCTCTCAATGGAGTGGAAACCCATCATGGTCATCCCAATCTTCTGGATATCAGCCCCCTGCTCAGCAGCCACAACCTCCTGCTTTAATGCCACCTCCTACAGCTACAACACCACCTCCTAAGCCAACACAACTGCCTACTCAACCGTTTCCTAATCCAAATATCAAAACTTAGCAACAACAACAAGCTTATTCAACTGATGCTAATCAATACCCAGCCTATTCTTTATCACTAGATGAAATTCACCTTCGATCTGAGACAACTCTACCTAATCCCTCTCATCTGGTTATTACTGAGGTACAAGAAGAGCAACCAATCTCTGATCCTAAAGATGTAATACCTTAAAATCAAATATTACCACTATTTTCCTATAGACTAAAAGACAAAGAAGTTTCCACTAAACAATAGCAAAGCTTTGATATTCTTGATCAACTGAAGCACATTTGTGTTAAAATTCCATTGTTGCAAGCAATAAAGGATGTCCCAATATATGGTAAGGCATTGAGAGAAGCATGCCTAAAGAAACCTGGCAGAAAGAAAAATGATCCACAAACAGTTCATGTTATGGGTCAATTGGCTGATATTATGTTAGGAAAAATTGTTTACCAAAGTATTCTGATCCAGGTAGTCCTGTTGTGAGTATAGTCATTAATGGCAGTCAAATAAAAAATGTTTTAGTTGATCTAGGGGCAGCCATTAATGTAATGACAAGGGAAGTAATGAAACATCTAAGAGATAGATAGTTTAAGGGCTACACCCATAGTTCTCCAACTTGTTGATGGCTCTACAGTAAGACCTGATGGTATCATAGAAGATATAGTAGTTATTCTAGATTCCTGGGAATATCCTCCAGACTTTATGATTTTATCTCCAAAAGCAACATTGGGGGGATATCTAGTCATTTTGGGAATACCATGGCTTGCCACAACTGATGCATATATTGGGTGTAGATCAGGAGACATGACTATTTCAGATGGCAGTTCCATAAAAACATTAGCCTTGTATTCCCCTGCACAACCTCAGCTTGAGCAGCAACAGGTTGTTTGGCCTATTTTGGGAGAGGAATCTGAAGAAATTGACTCTATTAATCACCTTATGATGATTAATCGAGTGCCACTCATGCAGTTATATGATGAAGAATCAATTCTTTATAAGGTCTTGATAAATGAATTAATAGAAGACAAAGAATTGCAGGAATTGGTTCTGAATATTGCAGGGTTGGACTTTCTTGCAGCCATTGATATCTTGCATACCTTGTTGCCGCAGGAATTGTCTTATTCTCTTTTTTCTGATATAAATCAGATTGATCTTACTATCAAGATAGAGGTTGAATTGAATAAATATTTGAACATCAATAAGAATATAGCAGATACTCAAAAGGATAGCCTAGTGGACTTGCTGAAACTCCATAGAAATGCTTTTGCATGGGATTACAAGGATATGAATGAAATTGATCCAACAGTTTGTACTCATCGCATTTACATAAAGGATGAGTGTTTCCCTCTCAAACAACCTCAAAGAAGAGTCAACCCTGCCTTGAAGGAGATAGTTAAAGAAGAATTACAGAAATTGTTGAAAGTTAGGTTTATCTATCCTATCTCTAACAGTCAATGGGTATCACCTTTGGTGCTAGTTCCTAAAAAGGGAGGCAAATGGAGAGTATGTGTTGATTATAGAGCCTTGAACTTAGACACATGGAAGGATCATTTTCCACTGCCATTTGTGGATCAGGTATTGGATTCTCTTGCTGGTAAGAGATATTTTTCATTCCTAGATGGATTTAGTGGCTATAATCAGATACAAATAGCTCTTGAGGATCAGGAGAAAACAACATTTACTTGCCCATGGGGCACTTATGCATATTTTGTTCTTCCTTTTGGGTTGTGTAATGCTCCAGCCACTTTTCAAAGGGCAGTGATCAGTATTTTTTCTGATATTTCTCAAGATATTATGGAAATTTACATGGATGACTTTACAACTTATGGTTTTGAATTTGATCAGACATTAGGTAATTTGAAGAAATTTTTGCAGTGGTGTGAAGACTACAACTTGTCTTTAAATAGTGAGACGTGTTTCATTATGATGGAAGAAGGAATAGTCCTTGGTTATCATATATTTGTACAAGACATACAAGTGGATCCAACAAAAATTGAGGTTATTCAGCATATTAATGACCTTGTGAAGCAGAAAGATGTGAGAATTTTTCTTGGCCATGCTGGATACTACAGAAGGTTTATCAAAGATTTTAGCAAAATTGCAAGTCCCTTATATACACTGCTTACTAAAGATGCAAAATTTAAATGGACCTCAACGTGCAATAAAGCTTTTTTAAAGCTTAAGCATGCTTTGACTCAAGCACTAGTTCTAAAAGGACCTAATTGGTCTCTACCATTCCAAATCCATATTGATGCATCTAATTATGCCATAGGAGCAGTGCTGGGACAAAAAGTTGACAAGTTGGAAAATGCAATATATTATATCAGTAAGAATTTGCAAGGGCCTGAATTGAATTATACAATTACTGAAAAGGAAATGCTAGCTGTCATATATGCCCTTAACAAGTTTAGACACTATATTACAGGGTATCCCATATTTGTGCATACAGATCATACTGCAATTAGATATCTCATGAATAAGCCATCAATCACCGGTAGACTGGCTCGCTGGTTATTGTTGATGCAGGAATTTGATATCACGGTTGTTGATAAGCCAGGGAAGTCTAATGTTGTTGCAGATTATCTTTCACGTCTTCAATTGTAGGAAGATTCTACAATGATAGATGACACTTTTCTAGATGAGCATTTGTTTCTCATACAGGCTCATACTCCTTGGTATGTTGATATTGCCAACTATTTAGCTGCAGCTAAGATGCCAATTTCTTTTTCTCCTAAGGAAAGAAGGTTGCTAGTCGAAAAAAGTTTTAACTTTTCATGGATTGTTGATTGTCTATTTTATATTGGACCTGATCAAGTCATGCGAAGATGTGTCAGAGAGGATGAAACATATGACATCTTGCATGCATGTCATGATGAGCCATGTGGAGGTCATTTTGCTGCCAAAAGAACAACACTGAAAATACTCAATACCGGTTACTATTGGCCTACATTACACAAGGATGCAGCTCAGTACACAAGAAAATGTGACAGATGTCAGCGAATGGGCAGACCTACAAAATCTGATGAGATGCCACTATATCCTCAAATATTTGTTACACCATTTGACAAGTGGGGATTAGATTTTGTTGGCCCCATTGATCCACCTTTTAATGGCAAATCTTATATCTTGGTATGTACAGACTATGTGACAAAGTGGGTAGAAGCTAGAGCTATGCAACATGCAAGAGATAATAAGGTGGCTGAGTTTCTCTATGAAGAAATATTTACAAGGTATGAAGTACCAAGGGAAATTGTCTCAGATCAGGGACCTCAATTTACATCAACATTGATAAAAGCTTTGGTCAATGAATACAATATAAGACACAGGAAATCTACTCCATATCATCCACAGTCTAATGGACAAGTAGAATTCACGAATAGAGAGCTTGAGGCTATTCTTACAAAAACAGTGTCTATCCACAAGAAAGATTGGTCTCATCGACTTTCAGAGGCAATTTGGGCATATAGAACAACATGGAAAACACCAATTGGATTCACACCTTTTGAGATGGTTTATGGCAAAACAACAATGATGCCTATTGAATTTGAGCATAAAACCTTGAGAACAACTCTACAACTAAATATGACATTGTCTGAAGCACAGAAGGAACACATTCAACAGTTAAATGCTCTTGATGAATGGAGAAAGATAGCTATTCAATAGACATAATTGATTCAAAACCAAAGAGCTAGATGACATGATAAATATATTAGAGAAAAGAAATTCAAAGTTGGTGACTGGGCACTCCTGTATGATTCCAGATATAAGGATGTTATGGGAAAACTCCAAACAAGGTGGTTAGGTCCTTATGAGGTAGAAGAAGTTTTTCAGAATGGAGCAGTCCGATTGTCCACAATAGATCCTGTTCAATTTAAACTCTTAGTGAATGGACACCGACTACGACTTTATCACAAGCCAGCTACTAGAGAAGAGCTCCTGCAGCAGTTTGCTCCCCAAAATGAAATAAAAGTTCCTGCAGCAACTGCCAATGATTCGGTATCAATTCATGAGCTTCCTGTTGCACTTGAGCATGTTGATAAAGGTGATGTTCCTGCAGCCTCTGCAGTGAACTTATTCACCGTATCATAATAAAATATTTCCATGGGAATATTGTTCTCCTTACATAAAGTTACATCCACTACATTTCATTCCACTTTCTTACCTATCACTTCATTTCATTTCACCATCATTTTCGCCCAATTGCAGGTACGTGTATATTGTACTTTATTTTAATTATGCATTTATTAGTTCATTATGATTTTTATCCTATTTAAATCCACTTCAAACCCGAAATCTCGTTAGCTTGTGTGGACACATGCTAGGTTAAGTTGGGGGGGGGGTACTTTATGGTCCTTTTTCCCAATAAGATTTATTATCAGTTTTTTGATATCCCGAATTGATTTCCTAACTAACATTACTTATGATGATTATTATTTCACGCAAGTGAATAATAAGGTCTACCGCCAAAATTAAGATATGTAGATTTTAGTTTTTGTGAAACTGTCAAACATTTTGGTGAAGCTGCGAAAGTATCAGAGTAAAAGATGGGTGGTGATCTAATTCACCATGAACCAATGGTCCATGAAGGGTTGATGTAGGATGTTGTCTGTGTGCATTATTTCCGAAACCACGATTGGCTGGATTATTTCTTGAAAATCGGGGATTTCAACGACGAAATAGCTGCGGAATTTATGCATTCCTTTGATGAAGGAGAAGCTATAGTTAAAGGGTTGAGGGTAATTGCTACAGAGCAACGAATTGCAGAGGTCACAAGGTTGCTGCAGGAAGGAGAACTCTTTCCAGAATCAAAAGATGCAAGGAGTGCCAGGGCAGAGTTCACAATTTCCACTGACAGACCCTTAATGGTGGATAGATAAGGGACTAGAAGGGTTTCTTTACTAGCACATTGGCCTTAGGTAGCTCTGTATATTATGAAATATATTACATGTGAAGGACGGTATTCAAATCTACATTCTCCTCATTTCAAGTTACTTAGTCATCTGCGTCATGACCGGCGAGTTAATGTCCCAAATTTCTTGTATCATCTCATTTCTATAAGTGCTAAGGAGACTAGAAAATATGGAAATCGCTCTGTTAGCCATCATGGACTGGTTAAGTTGCTTGTACAGGGGTCCCTAAGAGATGTTTCACAAATGGAATGGGGTGTGTTTGAGGATATTCTACAATTTAGGGTTGATGAAACCCCTATTGCGAATAATCCGCTGGCTCAAGAAGAGATTGTTGCAAAAGATCTTTCTGGTGAAGATGAGGGTTTGGTGGTTGTTGAAGGAGCCGCAATTATTATGGAAGGAAATATTGAAGCAAAGTCAATCGAAGGACAACCCTCTACCTCTCTTCAAAGAGATTCACCTATTTTGCAAAGAGAAGGAAAAGAATTGGAAAAGGATGAATCAGATGAAGAATTTGTTATCCGGCCATAGGAAGTGCATATTCCTCTTGCAGCCAAGAGGCGTCGAACAAAAACAAAAACTCCTGCATCTGTTTCAAAAGTGTATGTAAGGAGAACAAGAAGGAGGACACAGAAGACTCAACCTGTGAGTAATCCAGTAGAGGTTATTGCAGTAGAAACTTTGGAAGAAGAAGATGTTGCAAAGAAGGAAATGCAAGAAAACCCTGTGGAAGAGGAAATTTAAGAAAACCCTGCAGAGGAAGAAATCCAAGAAGAAATTCAGGAAAAAGTTGTAATGGATAAGCTAGCAGATCTTGCTCCAGTGGCATTGCAATGTGAAGAGATTGTTGATGATGTTCTACAACAGCCTGAAGAAAATGTGGGAGATATGTCAATTCAGAATGAGGAGTTTATTGAAGAAATCCCACGGTCTAAGGTAGGACCTATTAGACCTCCTTCATCCCTAACTAGTTTATCAATTGCTTTAACATTTTTTAGGCAATGGGAAATAGAGAAGGATAGGTTGCAAGGGATAATTAATAAGCATCAAAAAGAGATTGAAAAGAAAGATAATAGAATTAAAGAATTGGAAGCTAAGGTAGAAGAGATTTATGGTATGGTTCCTGAGATAATGCAGTGTAGGGCACCCCCAATAATTTATGCAGTACATTTGAAAGAGCGGTATCTGAATTTCAAACTATTGTTAGGGACCTTAATCCATCCTTGGAAACACCTGAGGAATTATATCATGCTTATCAAACCTCCCCACATGTTGTAAGGAATTTGTTATGTGAATTATATTTACATAACTATGTTGTACCCCAAGACAGAGAATCGAATCCTTTATTGTATATTGGGGATATCCATCTCAGAGCTCTAATGTCATGCATCCAAAATGAGATGATCATAGGACCACAAGCCAGGGAGTTTGTAAAATTGGAACTTAACTGTCCATTTCCATTGAGGAGGGAATCAGAAGCACCCAGGGTTTTGTATTATGATTGGCAAAAATTGCTAATAAGAGATGATGTTAGTAAGATAGTACTTCCAATGAGAGAGGAAGTCTATCAAGCGTGTGAGCATTTGGTTCAGACCCATAGGACAATCGCACTAGAAGGGATAACTCAACGTTGGAATCATCTACCAGATCATTTAAAACTAGAACTTTACTCATTACAAAATTTTCATGTAGCTATACAAAGAGCCTCCAGATACATACAGCTAGGCAGGGAGAAATCCAATAACTGGTTGCCATTAATCTTTCAGCCTCCGATCCTTATCTGGCCACTTTTGGCATGCCAACCAACAGAACAAAATTATGATGCAGTTGTAGAAGAAACAACTAGATGGTCCAGGTTGGAGAAAATGAAAGGATTTTATTGGAATTTTCCTTCCAAGGGAACCAGACAGGACATTGTTGGTGATTTCAGAGTTTCAGCAAAAATCAGAAATTTTCATTTTGCTACAGGAGCAACAAACACTTAAAGTTGGGGGGCATGATAAGTCGATGCTTTGACATGTTTTTTATCATGACTCTTCGGTTTTTGGTATCTTTTGGGTTGCATTGTGATAGTAAAGTATTGTGAATTGACTATATGTAATCCATGTTTTAAAACTAAACTTAAGAAATCATGTTTGAACTTTGTCGGTTAATTCCTACAACCATGCCAATTTATTCCTGCAGCCAAATGATTTGTCCCTGTGATATGCAGATTATTTAGGATAATGTCATATGTGAGTTAATGAATGTATTAATTGAGTAAGATACATATGCATGTCCTTGTATGTTGTTTTTGTTTTAGTGCAGATAATAATTGATGTTACAGTGGATGATTTTCTTTCGCGCCTAAGGACTGGAGAATCACGTTCAGATAACTGGAGGTCAAACTGAAGGATATTAAAGCAAGTGCAATGTATGGCATAATCAGAGCAGTTGTACTTCACCATGGGAGTTTAACTCTGGTGCATATTGAATTTGCAAAATATCGCTTTGGCATGCAAAGACTGTGGTTCGGTTTCAGATCCACGATTCCTGTAGCCAAGCTCTCAATTATCTCCTTCATCTGATAATTATCCACCTCTTCTTCTGGGCATAACTTGAGTTGTACATTGTAGTTGATCTTTTCTTTATAATAAGCTCTTCCTTCTTTCTGAGAGTTAGACAGGATGGAAAGGAATTGAGCAGAGTTTTGTCAAGCATTTTGAATTTTCTCTTTTAGAATATGTAATCATTTTCAGGAAGAAATGAATAAGAATATGTTGTTCTGATCTATTAATAGTACTTTTTTGAGAGTTTGATATCACTCATCCAAGGGGGCCCACTTGGTGAGTGATCCTGTGTTTATGATCATTGAAGTTAGTTTTTACTTAGTTGTCGTAGAAGTTCATGACTGGATTGTTCTTGCAGCCACTGGAAATAGATCCGTTGACTATTCCTGTAGCCAAGACATAACGATGTGATTTCTGTTATTTTCATTAGATCATTTCAGTAGTGTTTTGTGAAGCTTTCATGTAGCCTTTTATGATTTTCATTCCCGCCTTTCCTTTCTGCATAATGTTAGTCACTACAGTAATGCAGAATAATCATTTAAGGAGCTTAGTGCATATATATTGCAGACCCATTTCAAGTTTTACGTTCCTGGATTGATAACTAAATGAACACTAGCCATGAAAATAGTAAACTCTACCATATGAATGTCCAAACTTCAGATTGAGATTTCAATTAGAGGTATTATTATTATCATTATAGTCGGGGTAGACACGGATCACAGGATATCTCTGTGAAATTCACCAGACCGATGCAAATCCATGCATCTTAGTTTTGATCAGGAGCAACAATGACCCCTAGCTTCTCTCTGAGATACTCAAAAATATCTTTTAGCAAAGGCTTAATGAAGATATCTGCAATTTGTTCCTTTTTAGACACATACGCCAGCCTGAATTCCTTCTCATTCACCTTCTCTCTCAAGAAATGAAACTTTATTGATATATGCTTAGTCTTTGAATGCAACACTAGATTCTTAGAAATGTTGATAGCACTAGAATTATCATAGTATATAGCAGTAGGTACATAAAAAATAACTCTGATATCCTTCAACATCTGCTTCATCTATATCACCTGTGTACAATTGCTAGCAGCAGCAATGTATTCAGCCTTTGCAGTAAACAAAGATATAGCATTATACTTCTTACTTGCCGATGAACCTAATCTCTTTCCCAAAAAAAATGTACCTCCAGTAGTACTCTTCCAGTCATCAACATCACCTACTCAATTAGCATCTATAAAAGTACTCAAAGTAAAGTCATCATCTTAGGATACCATAAACTAAAATCAACAGTCCCTTTCAAATATCTGAACATTATTTTCATTGCAATAACATGAGATTCTCTAGGGTCGGCTTGAAATCTAGCAACAAGGCAAACAACATTCATAATATCAAGTCTAGTATGAGTCAAATAGAGTATTCCACCAATCATAGATTTGTATCTAGTATGATTTGCTTTCGGAGAGTCATCCTTTGTCAATTTACATCCAGTCACCATAAGAGTCCCAATAGGCTGAGCATCATCTAATCCATATTTCTTCAACAATTCATTCACATACTTAGATTGAGATATGAATGTACCTTTACCTGACTATGTAATTTGCAATCCAAAGAAGAATTTCATTTCACCAATCATAGACATTTCAAATTCATTCTGCATATCATTAGCAAACTTCTAGCACAAACTATCATTTCCACAAAAAATAATATCATCAACAAATACCTCAACAATCAAAATGTTATCATGATCAATCTTGAAAGACAAATTACTATCCTGAGCAGTACCTTTATTTCACCAAATACTTATCCAATCTGGCATACGAAGCTCTGGGGGTTTGCTTCAATCCATACAATGCTTTCTTCAATCTGCATACCATATTTTTCTGATCTGTCAATTGAAATCCATTCAGTTGCTCAATGTTAAGTTCCTCTTCCAGCTCACCATTAAGAAAGGTTGACTTGATGTCCATCTGATATACTTTGAAATATTTTTAAGCAACATAAGAAATAAATAATCTAACAACTTCAATTCTAGCTACCGGAGCAAAAGTCTCCTCAAAATCAACTCCTTCCAACTGAGAATAACCTTTACAAACAAGTCTAGCTTTATTTCTAACAACTTCACCTTGTTCATTGAGTTTATTCTGAAAGACCCACTTAGTTCCAATTACATCTTTATCCTTAGGTCTGGGAACAAGAATCCATGTATTGTTCTTTTCAATCTAATTTAACTCTTCTTCCATTGCTTTAACCCAATTTTCATCTTTACAAGCTTTATCAACATCTTTAGGTTCAATTTTAGAAATCAAGCAATATTCTTCAACAATTATTCTTTTGGTCATCACACCCTTCTTCTTATCACCTATGATTTGATTTTCTGAATGATTTAGTCTTACATACCTGGGAGTCTTAGGATTTTCTTGATTACCGGACTCTTGAACTTGGTCTTTTGCACTAGCACTTGCACCTTATCCTTCATTCATAGGCTTTTTCGAATCAATTTGAATTTGATTTCTGGGTTTGCACTTGCTTTCCTTTATTTGAACTAGCATCCCGTTCATCTAAATTATATTTGAAAGTTCTGATCTATCTCATATTACTTTCATCAAGCTTCATATTAACACTCTCAACAATTTTTGTCAGCCTTTTATTATAGCACCAATAGGCCTTACTCTTACTAGAATAACCAGGAAAAATTCCTTCATCACATCTAGCATCAAATTTTCCTAGATCTTCATCTCTTCTAATATAGTATTTACTTCCAAAACTTCTAAAATATCTAACAGTAGGAGCATGACCAAACTGTAACTCATAAGGAGTCTTACCAGTATTACCTTTTATGTGCACTCTGTTAAGAGTATATACGACAATACTCACAACTTCTCTCCAGTAGACATGCGAAACATTTCCTTCATTCATCATAGTCCTAGCAACTTTTTGAATCGTCTTATTCTTTCATTCCACAACACCATTTTGTCGAGGGGTTCTAGGAGCAAATAATTGTCTCTTTACCCCATGTTCTTCACAAAATGCATTAAACTCACTGGAAGTGAAATCATCACCTCTATCGGATCTCATACATTTCAGCTTTAGTACAGTCTCAATCTCAACCATAACTTTGAAAAATTTGAACTTCCCCAATGCTTTAGATTTCTCCCTTAAGAGAGTAACCCACATCATCCTTGAATAGTCATCAATCAAAAACATGAAATACCCGTCTCCCTACAAACTTCTCATTCTAGAAGGACCACACAAATTAGTATTCATAAGATCCAATAATCCATTAGAATTAACTATTTTCTTTTGATAGTAACTCTTGTCTGCTTCCCTAATTGACATTCTTTACATACCAGATTAGTAGGGTTTACCGACTTAGGAAGATCTCTTACAGCTTGAGTGAAACTTATCTTAACCATGCAATCAAAATTTACATGACACTGATGAATAGTAAGAGGGGGGGGGTGAATTAGTATACCAAAAAATATTGTACTTAAACACTTAAACAGTCTAGCAGTAAACCGGTAAAATAGTTTCACAAACAAACCTGTTAGCACACATGCAAACCAAATAGCAAATAAGGCATTCACCCATAGAAGCACAATCACCATAACACAAGAGATTTTGACGTGGAAACCCAAATGGGAAAAAACCACGATGAGATGAAACTCACAAGTAACTGTCTGCGGAATAGTAACCAGACCGGTTAAGGTTATACAATGTTCTTTACCAGAATAGATCCTGTTAGGAATCTCAATCAATGTTAGGAGATAAGTCCAATTTAAGACTACCTTGTGAGAAGATTTCAGATCCACAGATGTGAATCACCTTGTTAGAGGATTTACAAAGGCTTTTCTGGGCCTACCCGGTTAAGGGTTTCTAACTTGTCAAAGATGTGAGTAATCAACAAGTGAATGATCTAGCAAATGGCATAGTCTGCTTGATTAGATCCATGGTAGCTCATTGCTAATGCATTTCAGCATTACTTCAATCTTCAGTAAATCCACACTCTGTTACAACACACAGACTTGATCTTCTTAGTTAAGATCGCACATACAAGAACTTCGTCAACCACCTAAAAACCTAACAACTACACACACTTAAAACCCTAGACATGATGTCCTTAAAAGGAATCTGATATCATGTTGGTCCAATAGGATTACATTGCAAGTTCCTAAGTTCATTGTATCTAGACACATTTGGAAACACGACACAAAATCTCCGTCAAAGTGTCGGTGGATGGTAACTCATCACAAAAATATACCGGTTGGTAACTCAGAGTAATATCGGTTCAATTATAAAATAGATTATTGGTTGACAAAAATGAAGACTGGGAAAATGATAACTGCCGCTTCTAAGATCCTCAAACCACTTGAGCTCTTCATGCCACTTGGGTCTTCATATCGCTTGAGATTGGTAAACACTTTCTACATAACATCGATAGTCTAAAGACTACAACATAATACCGGTTTGGAACAAATACCGATTGAGCATAATTCATACATTCAAAAAGTGATCTCATAGCAAGTGTGTGTCCATCAATGACAATCACAACATAATCATAAAAAATGCCAACAGACACATCCTCCTATGTCCTAACCAAATTTCATCAAGCTGAGCAATCAAGCAACTTTTATCACCAACATTCAAATGAAAGATGTTACCTTTAGTCTTTGTCCCTGATGCAATCTCAATTCCGGAGCCACTTAGGATTTTGCACTTGCCATTCTTGAATTGCAGATCATATCCCTTGTCAACCATCTATAAAACACTCAAAATATTATGTTTTAGACCTTCAACATATACAACATCATTAGTATTATGCTTACCATCAAGAGAAATAGAACCTCTACAACGAATTATACCAGCTTTGTCATCACCAAATCTTATTACGCTACCATTATACTTTTCCATACTTATAAACTTACTCTTATCACCTGTCATATGATGTGAGAAGCCACTATCAATAACCCATTCATCTTTCTCTTCAATTTTAGCAGCTAAAGTTTTCTCCTCATTAATGCAGCTAGTAGAATCAACAGTAACCAGATCATCTTCCTTGATAGCAATGAATACCCATCCATCTCTTGAATTTCCCTTATCAGACTCATCATCTATCACACCTTCATCATCAACATGATAACACTTCTTGTGATATTTAGTCTTATATGGGGGTAAGTGCACCAAGATGGTGAACAAAAGGGGGGGTATAAGTGGCCTTTTTTTCTTTTCTTCTGAAAATAGGTAAACCTGAACTTCAAAGAGATATTCGAAGGTCACGCACTCAAAACTAGGAGTTGAGAAAAGAATGAGAATTGTAGTACTCTGAATCTAGTTTCTAAACTACGAAATTTTTTAAAATTGGATAATATTAAGAGGGTCAAACCTCTCTCGCACGAAAACCTGTTCCTGATTTTTTCTAAAAAACATAACATAGCTGTTTTCGTGCGCTGCACAAAATATATAATTAGATTTAGTATTTTGCAAAAACCTTTCGTAGGATGATAGGTAAGATTGAGATATAGAAGTTGTGTATTTTTTTGTAATTTTTCGTTGAGTATTTTTTTTTTATGATTTTTTGAAGTGACCGCATCCTGAAAAATTTGGTGCCTGTTCATGCGCTGGGCATAACTTGCATCAAAATAATCGAAAATGAAAACTTTTTTTTTTTTAAATTGTAAATAATCTAGTGTAGAAAAATAATATGCAATTTATGTTGAATTTGGTCAAGTATATCAAAAGTTATTAAAAAAAATGGTAGACATATGTTTGTGAGGACTGTCAAGGCACTGGTAAAGAAAATTAAAGTTTACTATGCTAATGTTGTCTAAAAATAGAAAAATTTATATGGTCAGAAAGATGAGAAGACGTGTGAGATTATGGTGGTAATTTTAGAGATACCCACTTGATCATTTGTAAACCTGATGATGATGAAGTTGAGAAATCATGTTGGAAGATGAAAAAACGTGTAAAGGGACAAAAATGGAGACAAAATGGGCTTGCAAGCCTTAGGGTCATTTTCCAACCCTCTTACCAAGCTAAAACTCGCACGGGTTCTGATGTTCAAGATAATCTGTTCGGGTTTTGAAAAACAAAAAGTACCATTCATAGTTCTACATAACCCATATGGGTTATGTAGAACTAAAACCATCATTTTGAGTTTCACAAAACCCATATGGGTTATGAAAAACATCATTTTGAGTTTCACAAAACCCGTACGGGTTATGAAAAACCATTATTTTGAGTTTCACAAAACCTGTACGGGTTATGAAAAACCATTATTTTGATTTTCACAAAACCAGTACGGGTTATGAAAAACATCATTTTGAGTTTCACAAAACTCGTACGGGTTATGAAGACATCAAAATGTATGCTTGTAAACTTAGCATATACTACACATATGCATAGACATACATATATAATATGTGTTTATGTATGTACATATGCATATCTATAGTTATATATACATATATTTATATAGATATATGTATATATTTTTGTATACATGCATGTCTCTCTTCTTTTCCTCTCTCGTCTTCCTTCCCCCATCACCGTCTTTGTCTATCCTGAGCCCTAATTATCCTTCTTGAGTTCTATCTCATCTCTCTCCCCCTCACACTTCTCTTTCTGCCGAGTCTCTCGCCCTCTTCTCTCTCTCTCTCTCTCTCTCTCTCTCTCTCTCTATCCTATTCTCCCCATCTCCACCCTCTCCCTCTCCCTCTCTCCCATTATCCTCTCTCTCTCCCTCCCCCTCTCCTTATCATATTCTCTCCCTCTCTTCTTATTCCCTATTCTCTATCTTACCCCCTCTCCCCCTACTCTCTCTCTAACTGCCTTTGTCACCCCCTCTCCTTATCCTATTCTCTCCCTCTCTTCCTATCCCCTTCTCTCTCTCCAATCCTATTCTCACCCTCTCTTCCTTCTCTTTCTTTCCCTATCTCTCTCATTCTCTTCCTATCCCCTTCTCTCTCTATCTCTAACACTCTCTCCCTCCCCCTCTCCTTATCCTATTCTATCCCTCTTCCTACCCCCTCCCCATCTCTCTCTCCCTCCCCATCTCTCTCCCTCCCCATCTCTCTCTCCCTCTCTCTCAATCCTATTCTCACCCTCTCTCCCTTCTCTTTCTTTCCCTATCTCTCTCCCTCTCTTCTTATCCCTTTCTCTCTTTGTCTCTAACTATCTCTCCCTACCCCTATCCTTATCCTATTCTATCCCTCTCTTCCTATCCCCTACTCTCTCTCTCTCTCTCTCAATCCTATTCTCACCCTCTCTCCCTTCTCTTTCTTTCCCTATCTCTCTCCCTCTCTTCCTATCCCCTCCTCTCTTTGTCTCTAACTCTCTCCCCCTCCCCCTCTCCTTATCCTATTTTATCCCTAACTTCCTACCCCCTACTCTCTCTCTCTCTCTCTCTCTCTCTAGTACCCCTACCCTAATCAATTTTTAATCTCGATTTGACCTTGGTTAGTTTATCATAATATAATGATTATAGTCAGATGTTTTGATTTTAGTGCATACCTGTTAATGTGGTTTTCACACCAATTTGTATGCAAGTTATTAATTCTCCTATTTCGTGTTATTATCTCGGGCTAACGCTTTCATTAAGTTTATATATGTATGCATGTATGACTCTTGGTTGCAGCAGATTTCAGGTACAATACCGCATGGGTGCGAGGTTCGTCTCCACCTGGATTCGCAGGTTTGAGTGTACCTCTTTGGTCCTTAGAATTTGGATTAGGTGGTCGTAATATCCTCGTTTGACCATAGTCGTGCTCAAGTGAGCATCGTCAGTCATCGTCGGTATTCCCTTTGGGTTGGGTTTGTGGGTCGTCTGTTTGTTTGACTTTCTTAGGTTGTGTGTTTTGTGTGTGTGGTTAAATCGAGTAATTAATCCTTAATTGTTAATTTGATTTAATGTGTGTTTTCGCATTAGTATTTTGGGGACTAAATTAAATAGGCTCCATTTTATGTGATTAATCGTTAATTGAATTGCTCAATTCAGGTTGGTAGCAAGTTCAATTAAATGGTTAATTTTAATGTCAAATTTATTTTGTTTATGCTTATGAAAAGAAATATTTAAATTTAATTGAAATAGAATTAATTTAATCTTGTTGGCGTTTTGAAATAGAAAGGTTAACTTTAGTTATTTGAGAAAATCAATTTTAAATTGAAAAGCAAGTTTAATTTATTGATATAGTTTAAAAGAATAATTTTTGGAGAATTATTTTAAATAAAATATTTTAATTCCAAAAATAAAATTTTGGTCAAACTTCTCCCATTTAACCTAGACTTTTGGAAAATATGGGGGATTGATTTTTTTTGGAAAATATTTTTGGATGGAAAAGTTTGGGGGTTTTGGGAGGAGAAGGAATTTCTTGAGCTAGAGAATTGGGCTCTTGTTCAATCTTGCCAGGATTGTTGAACCAGGTAGGCCTCTGGTTTAATTCATTGGCTTCTTTGTTTTAAAAAAATTGTTTTGGATTTTGAAGAAATCTGTTTGTGAAGATTAGAAAAATCTCATCTATTTGGGGAAAATGAAACAGTTGTAATTTTATTTCCAATCCAAACCCTTCTTGTTTTGTTTCCATCTCAAGTTTAGATTTTGGTTGCTTAGGTTGTTTTAAAATAAAAAAAAATTGGGTTGGCTGTTTACAATGAAAATTTGTTAAAATTCTAAATTAATGCTTTCAAATTTAAGCTTTAATCAAAGAAATCTGTCTGTGTTTGGATATATGGATGTTAATCAATCTTATTTTGCCAACATGGTGTTGGTTTTAGAGAAATTTTCCCTTTTCTGGATTTGGATATTTGAAATTGCCAATATTAGAAAACTCATAGTTTTCTGAAAAGAAAAGAAAAATAATAATAATAAATTAATTTTGTTGGTCTTTGTTGAGACTGTGTTTATTTTTTTTGCTGTGAACTATTTTTTTTAGCAGTGGAGGAAATTAAAAAAAAATTTAGCATACCCCCACGTGGCAGAGTTTCCCCCACCACGTGGAAGGGTATTGCGTGCTCCCTGGGGTAGCATCGCTACCCTTGGTAGCGACTGTTACCTTTGGGTAGCAGCGCTACCATAGGTAGCGTGAGCTACCTGGGGGAGGGGGGTGGGAGGGGCACGTGGAGGTCCGCGTGGGTACCCTCCCCCCCTTTTTATTGTTTTTTTTCTTAAATTGTTTTTTTTAAAATTTTTTTTTTATCAAAAAAAATATATTAATTTAATATTATTATAATTGCAAATTTTAAATAAAGTATTAATTATGAATAAATTTTGGTCATTAATTAATAATTTGTGATTAAATTGTTATTAATTATTTGTATAATGGTAAATATACATTAATTAATATTCAAATTCCATTTTATTATTAATGCATATTTTTCTAATTAAGTACTTAATTTGTTAATTTCATTATTAATTATTAATTTGTTATATTTAATTAATCGCGGATTAATAAATATATACATTAATTAATAGTTAATTTTGGTATTTTTTTAATATGTACGCAAGGAAATAATTTGTTAATTTGGGAATGGATTATCTATATTTGTTTTTTTAATACACATTTGTTTGATCTGAAAAGTGTAAGTTGGTTCTGGAAAAGATGAATTTGGAGAGATTGTTTTCAAACCAGTATGTCAATGATGCTTTATTTGGAGATTAAATAACATATTTATTCGGTTAATGTTTATTTAGTTATATTCATGTGAATTTGGTTTAAGAACTCATAATGGCGTATTTATGTATGTTCGATGTTAATGAACCTCAGTGAGTTAGAAAACCAAGAACAACCTGTACCTAGATGAGGTAGATAACTGCAATCTAACTTAGACCATTTAGAAAAACTTGATCGACATTTATTGTTTAAACCAATTTGGGAAAAAGATTGAATCTACCAATTGTTGCCTATGCATGTTTCACCGTCAGTCAGTGCACCTCATATGAAGTCGTGTTTGACCAAATGGTTGTTTCCTCCTTTTTGAACTCTAGTTCCTTGACCTTGTATATTTCTTGGTTTATGAGTTCGTTGAGTTTGGTCTAGTGTCGTATGGGAAAGTGGCTTTCGATTGGGGGCTGCGCCCAAAGTGGTTGTTGGGTAACCCATCAAAAGTGTGTCTAATAAGTGATAACCTTATAGTAAATTAGAGTGTTAGTTAATGAATCACTAAGTAAGATAATTATGCCTCACACATGGGATGAGTGCTAGTAAAGACTCGACATGCAGTGAGAAGGCCTAAGATGGCAAACCATCATCCTTGTCTTCACGAAAAGATGTGTGGGTCCACATAAGGCTTGGATGGGCCAGAGGTTCGGATTAGGTTGCTAGAGTAACCCAGTGTATGGGGCTAGAACCTATGAAGACCTGTCATGGTAACCATACCAGGTTGTGTGATGACACTTGTCCCTATGTTTGCTAGTTATGGAGTCGTCTTGTTGCTTATGCCCTTGTGATTACTTGACATCATGTTAGACCTTGGGTTGCAATGTCATAGTTTTACGGATGCTCCAATGGACCTTTGTATTTGCTTCGATCATGTTCAGTCGGATCCTTTCCTTTTTAGGGATCGTTTATGTATTTATTGACTGATGTGGTTGTTTGTATATTGGTTATGTTTCGCCTTGATGACAAAATTGTAATGATGAGAACCTCATGTATTCTTAACTTATTTATTTATCAGAGGGGTCTTGCAGTTGAGCAGACCCGGAGATGTAGCCCTTTAGGGGTGAACTCTGAGAAAAATTTGGTGTTATGGGATGCTTTTGTTCTTATGTTTCATGTTTAGTGTTAGCATGTATGGATGACATTTGGCTAGAATGTATAAGTGGTTTAGATGAGATTTATTGCAAATGCATGTATGCAATCATCTTTTAAATGCAGTAAATTGGATCATGAAAGAGTGTAGATTAGAATAATGAAATATATTTAGTTATTGTTAAGGAAATTAAGTATGCATGGAAAGATCTCATTAGTAGATGATGAAATTCAAGTGTGTTGTTAAGTTAGATGCATGAATTAAATTTTAATGAAAAGTATGAATGAAGGGTATAGATAAATCTTAATGGATGAACCTTATCTTGTGATTTATATTTTCATCTTTTGAAAGAAATTATCCTTGTTTAAGAATTATCTCATTATAAGATATTCAGCTTATTGGATTTATTAGTGTGAGTTAAGTGAAATGTGGAATTAAGTAATCATGTTGGGAAACTCTTTAGGTGTTAGTTGATATCTTCCGCTGTGTAATCTGAACTTTGATATCTCATTGTATCATTGTGTTGTGTTTCACTTTAAAAAAAATTATTTGCACTCTATTCTTGTGTTTTGGCTTAATCCCTTTGGGGTTTCCTGGCAGGGAATTACTCTCTCTCTCTCTCTCTCTCTCTCTCTCTCTCTCTCTCCTATCCCCTTCTCTCTCTATCTCTAACTCTCTCCCTACCCCTCTCCTTATACTATTCTATCCCTCTCTTCATACCCCCTAGTATCTCTCTATCTCTCTCTCCCTCCTCCTCTCCCTACTCTCTCTCTCTCTTTCTCAATCCTATTCTCACCCTCTCTCCTTCTCTTTCTTTCCCTCTCTCTCTCTCTCTCTCTCTCTCTCTCTCTCTCTCTCTCTCTCTCTCTCTCTCTCTCTCTCTTTCTATCCCCTTCTCTCTTTGTCTCTAACTCTCTCTTTCTCCCCCTCCCTCTCTCTCTCTCCCTCTCTTAATCCTATTCTCACCCTCTCTCGCTTCTCTTTCTTTCCCTATCTCTCTCCCTCTCTTCCTATCCCCTTCTCTCTCTGTCTCTAACTCTCTCTCTCCCTCCCCCTCTCCTTATCCTTCTCTCTCTCTCTCTCTCTCTCTCTCTCTCTAACTCTCTCCCCCTCTCCTTGTCCTATTCTATTGCTCTCTTCCTACCCCCTACTCTCTCTCTCTCTCTCTCTCTCTCTCTCTCTCTCTCTCTCTCTCTCTTAATCCTATTCTCACCCTCTCTCTCTTCTCTTTATGTCCCTATCTCTCTTCATCTCTCTCTTTGTCTCTAACTCACTCTCCCTCCCCCTCTACTTATCCTATTCTATCCCTCTCTTCCTACCCCCGTCTCTCTCTCTCTCTCTCTCTCTCTCTCTCTCTCCCTCTCCCCCTCCCAATCCTATTCTCACCCTCTCTCCCTTCTCTTTCTTTCCTTATCTCTCTCCCTCTCTTCCTATCCCCTTCTCTCTCCTCTCTTCCTATCCCCTTCTCTCTTTGTCTCTAACTCTCTCTCCCTCCCTCTCTCTCTCTCTCTCAATCCTATTCTCACCCTCTCTCCCTTCTCTTTCTTTCCCTATCTCTCTCCCTCTCTTCCTATCCCATTCTCTCTCTATCTCTAAATCTCTCCCTCCCCCTCTCCTCATCCTATTCTATCCCTCTCTTCCTACTATCCTCTCTCTCTCTCTCTCTCTCTCTCTCTCTCTCTCTCTCTCCTATTCTATTTCTCTCTTCCTACCCCTTACTCTCTCTCTCTCTCTCTCTCTCTCTCTCTCTCTCTTCATATCCCCTTCTCTCTTTGTCTCTAACTCTCTCTCCCTCCCCCTCTCCTTATCCTATTCTATCTCTCTCTTCCTACCCCTACTCTCTCTCTAAATCTCTCTCCCTCCCCTTCTCTCTCTCTCTCTCTCTCTCTCTCTCTCTCTCTCTCTCTCCTCTCTCTCTCCCTCTCTTAATCCTATTCTCACCCTTCTCCCTTCTCTTTCTTTCCCTATCTCTCTCCCTCTCTTCCTATCCCCTTCTCTCTTTGTCTCTAACTCTCTCTCCCCCCCCCCTCTCCCCCTCTCTCTCTCTCTCAATCCTATTCTCACCCTCTCTCCCTTCTCTTTATTTCCTTATCTCTCTCCCTCTCTTCCTATCCCCTTCTCTTTGTCTCGAAATCTCTCTCCCTCCCCCTCTCCTATCCTATTCTATCCCTCTTCCTACCCCCTCTCTATCTCTCTATCTCTCTCTAACTTCCTCCCCCTCTCCTTATTGTATTCTCTCTCTCTCTCTCTCTCTCTCTCTCTCTCTCTCTCTCTCTCTCTCTCTCTTCATATCCCTTTCTCTATCTCTCTAACTCCCTCCCCCTCTCCTTATCGTATTCTATTGCTCTCTCTCTCTCTCTCTCTCTCTCTCTCTCTCTCTCTCTCTCTCTCTCTCTCTCTCTCTCCCCCCTATTGGTTCCTAGTTCTACATAACCCGTACACATAAGGCCAAAACTTTTAGTTTTGCATAACCAGTACTGGTTATGAGAAAATTTTCCTCAAAACCCGTATGGGTTTTGAGGAATTTATTTATTTATTATTAAATATAATGTTCCTCAAAACCCGTATGGGGTTTGAAGAACTTTTTGTTTTTATTTTTTATTTTTGGCTAGGCTTGGTGTTACCAAGCCTAGCACGTTTTTGAATTTCATAGAACACGCAAGGGTTATGAGAAAATTCATTTTTTTTTTACATGTGGCCACTTTTCTGTTCACCATCTTGGTGCACTTACCCAAGGTTTAAATGACTTCTTAGGATTTTTCTCTCTTTTCAGACACCTTGAGGAAAAATCTCCAATATCGTTACATGAAAAGCATTTAAGAGGCAACTTACCTTCATATTTACTGTCACCTTTAGGAAATATTTTGGCAATAAGTGCTTCATGCTCCTCAAGTTCTTTTTCTTCTTCTTCAAGTTCTCTCATTTCCTTTTCATATCTGGACACTTTTCTAGAACTTTCTCCCAGATCATATCAATGCTTCCCAGAAATAGTAGCTTTGAATGCAGATTCAAACTTAGGAAGGGATTCTCCAAATTCTCTCAACTCAAAGGCAACAAGTTTATCAATCAACATATCTCTAGTTACATCTGTCATCGTTCGGATCTCCTCTATAGTAGCAACTTTGTGTTTGTAGGCAAGAGGAAAAGATCTTAGTACCTTAGCTACAATCTCAAATGTATCTAACACTCCACTGACACATTTGATATTTAGGACAAGCTCATTCACTTTCTACATAAAAAGGATGTAATATTTTTATTTTCACCCATCTTTAGCATCACATACTTTCCTTTAAGGTTATGTAACTTAGCAACTTTTACATGACTATCACCTTTATAAAAAGTCTCTAGCTTCTTCTAGTCTGCAGATCCATCACACTAATCATCTCAGAGTCTGTCAAGGCACTTAGCAAAGCTTCCCTAACACAAATATTGAATTCAACTTGTTTAACCTCATCTGGAGATGAAGGGCCATTCGAAGGAACATTATACACATTCTTTGTAATCTTCCAATAGTATTCTCTGATGCATTGTAAGTGACACTCCATTCGGTTCTTCCACAAAGAGTAGTTCATTCCATCAAACCTAAGACTATCCTTCTTGTAAGTGTAGGTTGCCATCCTGGATCTCCTCAAGTGGTCAAGCTTCTTCCAGAGGATCAAGCTCTGATACCAATTGTTGGCAACATGTAGCAAACTGAGAGGGGGGTGAATCAGTTTGCACAAGACTTTATACAATTTAAACTTATACTCAGATTTGATAATTAACAGTCAAAACACAAATCAATACCACATCAATAACACAAATAACACCAAGATTTTTTATGTGGAAAACCCGGTTAAGGGAAAAACCATGGTGGGAACCTATCCACAATAAGATGATACCCTGCTAGAAGTATATGAAATATTACAATGGGGAATGCACATGCATTCAGGCACACTGCCTAGAGATCATTGCTCAAATTATAATAACAAGGGCTACAACCTTAGGGAAGACTCATTGTCTTACAAAATGATTCAAATTATATTTGGATGATCATGAACTGACAAAATAGTATCTCCTAATGCCTGGTTATAGTTCTGGTTAAGATCATATATTGCTCTGCAACACTTCTCTCACACTTCTCTTTTGCTAATAAAAGATTGAAGATTTATTCGTACTTTACACACACTTGCAGATATCACAGATACATCCGCAACACAAAAATTACATCATTTTATACAAATCATCAACCTATATTTCAAGGTCAGCTCTATTGGAACCCTAAATTTTTGCAAAATTGAGGGTCTCCTAAATGAGATAATCTAGTGAACACCCAAAAAAATGCACCCATGAATCCTGATCTCGATGGGCAATTTGACCTTGCAATTATTTTTACCACCCATAAATAAGTATGATCATCCATATTGAGCTTCCCAGAATCAAATTTGATACCTCTGCCAAATAGCGAAATTTAGGTGCATACTAGTCTGAGTCACAAAACTATTCCAAGTAGCCACTTCTGAGAGTTAATAACTTGGTCCCTACAAGTACTCATTCTAATCCAATTGTTCCACTCAATTTTCTATATGAAAATGAACTCCCGTGTCTATTTTTAGAGACCTGTGACCTCATTTGCTATTTTTCCCATGTCAATTCCATTTGTGATTTATTCATTTTATTACTTACACATTATCTACCAAAGTGGCTTTCTATTGAAATTATTATTTCTCACTTGGATTACAATTAGACTGAACCAATTGATCCACATAATTGTTTGTACTACAATAGACCACAGTGCAAGGTTCTAGAACCCTACCAATCCATTTGATAATTTTCTTGAGCTTAAACCAAATACAATTTATGCATATCTAGAACTTGCATATGGGTAAAATCGATTGTGGAGCCTAATTTGGAAATTAATGTCTTTCACCTTGGAAGGAATTTATCAGAGTTGTCACTTGCATTGCAATCTCTGGTTAAATGTCTACATGATTGCCAACTTTCGTGACCTCATGTTCAAGTGGGTTTATTAGCGAAATACATTAGAACATGGTATGAAGTGTCAGCTTGAGAGGAATGGTTTATTTGATCATTAGATGAGAGCCCAACATATAGTTTCAAAGGGAGGCGAATGAATGTCATGGCATGCAGAGGCAAAAGATAAGCGAGATAATGAAGCATTACAAATTTAAATGGTGGACCCCATTAACATTTTTTTGCATAAAGTTGTTTAATGATGATCGGTAAGGGGTGTAGTTTTTCTTAATTACATATTTGAAGATGAATTAAATTATCTCAAAAGAAAAAATGATTTAAATTAATCATTATGGAGCATTATAACGAATGATCTTATATATATAAACTATATATGTGATGGTGAAATGAGAACCATTAAATTGGTTAATATAACACAAAGTGGTAGATCTAGCAAAGAGAAAAATTTACTCAAGTGTGTTATCGGCCAAACAAATACTCTTGACCAAACCAAAAATGGTTTCCCCAAAATTCAAAGTTATACCGAAAAATAAAGGAACCCTATTTAGGGCATATGATAGATGAGTATGCAGAAAGACTGGGAGACGTGTATGGAAGTACAAATAAGTTCGCAGAAGCCGAATACCACAACTTTCATTAACATCCTCCCAGCCATGTGTAAGTAGGGAATGGTTCACGTCCTCAAACATAGGAGATCTATGTGAAGTTGGTGAAATTGCATTAGCTAATAAAGACAATACGATATATCTAGATTCAAGAAATCAAGTTAATATGGTGGAATAGAAGATTTTTGTCAGGCATTAGAATAGCCAGTGCCCTGCCAGAGACACATACAAAGTAAAAGGGTTCAAAATGGCATGTGAATAGTTTGATGAGCCATTTCCAAGAAATGTAATATCATTGCATTACGGATTCCAGGCGATGTACAAAATGAATTATTTTGAGGATTGCAGATGATAAGTAAACGTGAATGAATATTGTTTCTAAGATAACATTATTGTTTTAAATATGTTGCTCCAGCAATGACCACATTCTCAATGACACTGAAGAAAGATTCGCCTAATTCTTCAGTGCACATCCATGGGACTGACACTTGCCTGCAGTAATAAAATTGATGGCAAATGAAAAACTAAATTCTACGAACCTGTGCGAGCAAACTCTCGGTGAGTAATGAAGATATAACCTTGGAACAACTCGTGGGTATCCATCAAAGTGCACCCTATATGGAATTATCATCAGAATTAATAATTAGAAAGCTTGGTGAATAGATGGACATTAACAGTCTGTTTCAAAATGGTTTCATCTCGTGGAATGTAATGAAGCTAAATTTGCACAAAATAAATTTGTTGAAAGTCTCACACAAATGCAATTGACAGCCGTGAAATTAAACTCCACAATATTTGCAGTGATGGTAACATTTGAAAGGAATATGGGCATCTATCGAAGTATAGAAAAATCTATCAATACTGTGACAGATATATATGAGCAAAATACAAAAGCAACGTCAAGACATAAAGATGGTTTGACAAATTACATTGAACGAGGAATCTGCACACATCAAATGTGTCGAAGATGCAATTAAAATTTTCAATTGGAATTAATAAATGTAAAACCCAATTCCATAATCTTCTTCAGCAATATCCATGTTTGCATGAAATAGAAGCTTTAGCTTGGAGTATGGGCACCCACTGAAGAAAGAACTTTCAAAATTTACAAAACGCAATTGACTGCTGTAAAGCTAAACCTTTCTATTATATTTACCACTTGTGCCAAAAGGGAGCTTTGGAGATAATGTTTGTGCATCCATAAAAGGCGTCAAAGATAGGATTTTTATCAAATGTTGCAACCACACTACGGAATATTCACAAAGCAAATTCAGAGAGAACGCGATGGAAACTACTAAGCAAATGCAACCAGCAACATCCAAATTAAAGTTTATAGTCAACATTTTTTAAATTGGATTCAGATCTGTCCCAAAATTGTTTTAAATCACGTCTAAAATGTTTCACGCTAATTTTGGGGTCATGCACAAGCCAAATACTATTGTTTTTGTGCCCAAAAAGTTGCCAGTATGATTGTCCATGAGTTAGAAGCATTTTCAAGAGGATTTTGATCATTTTTGGAATGCCAGAAGGCTGGAAAATGACCCAAATATGTTAATCACGACCTGCACTATTGTACAACAACTCAATGCACATTGCTAATGCGGGACAATGAATTAGTTCATCACGAAACTTAAACGTAGCACATGAAGTTAAATAAAATGTTTCCAAGTAAGAGGTGGGCAAGAATAAGGAGAAGGGTAATTGTTTTACCTAAAAGGTGAATAACTGAATGAAGATAAGGCTTAACTACAGTGAAAACCTCAAGAAAATAAACTATTTGGTAGAGGATATTGATTAAACATATATATTACCAAGAGTGATATGTATACTAGGATTAATTTATCAAGGTAAAAGAATTATGTTCTCCTAGGTAAAGATGTCATCTGAAATTATTTTTAGGGAATAAAAAATGTGGTCAGTGAAATAAGTTCATAATTACAAGTGAAAGATTATGAGGGAAATATTTTACCAAAAGGGTCTTGTTTCACTTATAAGAGTAAAATGCAAAGTTAAAGGGGATTTTATTCTTACTTGTACTATTCCACAAAATAAATGGATGGTAGAAAGTTTTATTCATAGGTGAGGAATTTTTACATAAATGTCGTATGAGTGAATATAAGAATACAAATGTGAAGATGTTGGCCGAAGATGAGTGATAGTCATTACCAAAGATTAATATATTATGAAATACTTTAGTCATAAAGTATTATTCACAAAAATTACAAATAAAGAGTTATTAAAGAAGTATCCAAATCTTGGAGCCCATTTTCCTAAAAAATACAAGCACGAGGATTGCCAGCACAGGAAGAGAGTTATTATTTTGAAGTCTAAAGATTAAAGTGATTAAAATTAAATATTTTAATTATAGTTTATTAAATGTAGAGTTGCACTGAACAAAGTGAAGGGTCATAACCCTAAAAAAATGTAATGTATATGTGTGAAATCAAGACCAAAGAAAAGAAAGGACATTATCATTAGAAATAGAGATACATTATAGTTTCGGGCTCACCATTGTACCATTTTGATGAATATATAATACAATCAATTGTTTTCTTTTGCGTATGTGTTGTGGAGTACTGCATTTTCTACAGGCAGTTGCTTGTGATATTATCTAAAGGAGATAGGTTATTTGTGTTCTTCCAGTGAAGTTGTTTTGTGTTTTGTATTGTAGATTTGGATCAAAAGGATTTTCTTGTGAATTGTAATTGTTCCCTGCAACTCTTCCTTGGATGGTCTCTTAAAGTTAGAGTTAAATTCATTCAAGCGGTTTACAATATAAAAATCAAAGTAGAGCTCATAAGAAACAATAACTGACAGACTTTCCAAAAGGGATGGGTTTAAAAACTGTCTCATAAGTTTACACAATAAGTCCTAAAGAAATATTAAGACTCTGTAGCCCAAATAGCGAAGAAAGCACTGGTCATCTATAAAACATAATTTATCACCATATCAATTCACATTTTACTTTAAAGCAATAGGAGTAACTGAGTAGGAAATATAGAATAAATTAGCAATAGTGTATACATATAAATTTCAAGCACAAAGATCAAATAGCTCCCACAACAACAATCTTGAACTCATCTGCTATATCTCCATCCTAGGAACTTATGCCATTCTAAGATAGGAGGAAGTCAGATCAAGATACTCAATCTGCTATAAAAGGGACTAGTCATCGAAAGCTACTAGTGAATAGGTATACCCGCCTAGGTCTTGTAGAGCTTGAAGTGAGAGGGTTAGTAACCAAATAGGTTCACTCTATAAGTTAGCCAAGTCAATTCGAGGGTTTGATCATAGGAGTTGGCATTTCCTTAGAACCTATCCAATCTGTTGATTTGAAACCCAACAGGCTCGACCCACAATACAAATTACAAAATATGACCACACACGCTACAATGAAACATGCAGACGAAAACAATGTCAGCTAAGACATAGTATGGACCTAAATCACCATTGCAAACATGAAACACCTCCAAGAATTATGCCTCGAACTTCCACAACATGCCACAACCAACATTAATGTCACATAACATGAAGAACACTATGGGACCAAGAGAAACATCACCAACACACACAATAATCAATGTAGACCACCAACACAAATAGAACATGATAGAGAAATATCCACAAGCATCATGAGTTACCACAACAACATCCACAACATCACTACTTACTATAATCTTCATCATCATCATTATACCGTACCTCAAGAACACTAACTCAACTGATTGTCAAACTGAAAGATACACTTGCGAATATCCGAATCATGAACCATCTGAATTGAGGACACACTAGAACATCCAAAACATTCTGCCAAATCTGCAAACCAAGATATTGCAATTCCAGAGCAATGCGGAGCAAAAACCAAAATACCAAATAACACAAACAACTGCAAAACTAACCGCAATACCAGACCATACAACTCAATCAAATCATCATGCGAATCATCGAAACTTATGCTGAATCAACTAGAGATACTTATCTCAAAACCCTTTAATCTGCAACAACCCAACTGAAACACATTAGCCAAACCAACTCATTTGATGTGACTGCAACACTGGAATACACAAAAGAATATGTTGACATCAATGAAAAAACATCATTCCAGAAAACTTCTCAACAATATCCAACACATTTTTCTCTAAAAATTATGTGTATTAACTGATGAATACTAAGAGGGGGGGGTGAATTAGTATGCCAAAAAATACTGTAAGCAAACTCTTAAACAATTTAGCAGATAACCGGTGCAACAGATTCACTAATAAACCGGTTAAGATAAATGTAAACCAAATAGAAAACAAAGTATTCACCCACAAAAGCACAATCACCATAACACAAGATATTTGACATGGAAACCCAAATGGGAAACACCACGATGAGCAAAAACTCACAAGTAACTATATGCAGAATAGTAACCAGACTGATTAAGGTCATACAATGTTTTTTACCAGAACATATCCTGTTAGGAATCTAGATCTCTGTTAGGAGATAAGTCTTGTTAAAGACTACCCATTAGAGGATTTAAGATCCACAATTGTGAACCACCTTGTTAGAGGATTTACAAAGGCTTTGCTGAGCCTTCCCGGTTAAGGGCTTTAGACTTGTCAAAGATGTGAGTAATCAACAAGTGAATGATCTAGATAATAGCACAATATACTTAATTAGATCCTTGACACTTCCTTGTTCATGCATTTCAGTATTACTTCAGCCTTCTATATTTGCACACTCTATCTCTTCACACAGACCTAACCTTCTCTTCAATGATCACACATAATAACCTTCCCTTTTCTGTGTCACATACAAAACCTAGACATGATGTCCTTATAAAGGAATCTGATTTCATGTTGGTCCAATAAAGATTAGACTACAAGTTCCTAGGTACAGTGCATCTAAACACATTTGGTAACATGGCACAAAAACACTGCCAAAGTATTGGTGGATGATAACTCATCACACATTACAATAATACCGGTTGGTAACTCATCACATATATGTATCAGTTAATACAATATACCGATTACCGGTTATAAAAAATGAAGATTGGAAGATTGTAGTGTTCTGATAAAAAATTGACTACCGCTCGGGTCCTTCGTTCTGCTTGAGATCCTCGTACCGCTTGGGGTCTTCAGTCAATCTGTGATTGGTAAAGCATCTTCTACAAAATACTGATGGTCTAAAGACTATACATTCAATGACATACAATACTAGTTGGAACAACCACCGGTTGAGCATAACTCATACATCAAGTAAGTGTGTGTCCATCAATGACAACCAAAACATCATCAAAATACCAACATTAACCTTTCTGTTAGGTTTCTTATATAGAATCATGGAGACCCAAAAGACTGCCAAAAGGTAATATCATGGACGTAAGAGAGGTACCCAAAATATCATGGTAACAATTCTCACAACCCACTCAAGAGAGTATCCTGCAAAATAGAACATAATTTTCCATACAAGAATCTCTGACTTTGGTTATAAAATTAGGCATGTATATAACTCCATAGCACTCCTACATAAAACACTATTTATTCCTCCATGCACAACTAATAGAAAAATGCTCTTATAATTCAACTGTGTAATCAAATCCTCTTTATAAACAATATTTTAAGTCCTCAAAGATTGATAAATAATTACAAATGTTCCCACCCTCACATGGGCATCCTATTTTCTATTGGGTTTAAGATGTCTCAACTTGTGAGTCATAACATTGATTATGTCATTGAATTAATTATTTAATGCATATTTATTTATCTAAAGTTCCTATTTTTTATTGAGTTGGTACCCACTTGGAAGATGTTATATTTTAGATTGATATTATCATGTGTTTCCATATTGGGTTGAAAATTGATTTAGAAACTTCCTATGTTGACTAGAGATTCTTGTTGTGCAATTTCTATTATTGGAGTGGAATTAGTAGTATTAAGTCTTGCATGTTATATGGTCCTTGCATGCAAAGAGGAATCTTGTTGAATCAAGAAGTGTTCTTCGGGCATGTGGATAAGACTAGTTTTATTTGGTGGGTTGAGAAGAACCTGTGCATCTTCTCCATTTTGCAGCTAATTGCATATAGTGGTTGTGGAGATTACATGTGCCATTGTTGGGAACCC
This sequence comes from Cryptomeria japonica, assembly GCF_030272615.1. Lineage (NCBI taxonomy): Eukaryota > Viridiplantae > Streptophyta > Pinopsida > Cupressales > Cupressaceae > Cryptomeria > Cryptomeria japonica. The sequence goes on along the minus strand of NC_081414.1, from coordinate 802,702,238 downwards.
TATCTTGTGTTCTATATATATTTGTAATGTTAGAGCATTTTAAGAGGAAAATTATTCATTTAGAGTGGTTATGCTGTCAAATTTCCTCTAAAGAAGAGCAATAGTTAAATCTCCATGTTAAGCATTAGAGCCTCCAAGTGTATTGTAACAATGTTTGTTATTGATTAATACATTATTTTGATGCTTTGGAGAGTGATATTTTTTTACTTGAAAGGGTTTTCTCCATGTATATTGGTGTTTCTTCTATTTTATCTAAGTATTCTTACTTTGATTTTCTTAAAGTATTAATTTACATGGGAAATCAACTATAGTTGTTTCTACTTTAATGACATAGTAGTATGTTCTCGTATCAAGTTGTTGAAACCCATTTTTAAAAGAAACATAGGGTACTAAAGATTCATACTGATTCTTAGAGGTATTTCTAGGAATCTCATTTCCTTTCAGTTGGTATTAGAGCTTAATTGAATGTTTTGCAAGTGCTTGCATGTGCAAGAGTGTGAGTTGTATTAGCTTGAATATTACTTTATTTTTTCTTTCACACATTGCATGTGAAGGTTTCATGGTGTTTATAGTGTTGGGTATTTCTTTTGTAAAGATTTCTTAGCCTAGCAAGTTTGAGAAAAAATGTTTTGAAGGAATTGGTTGATTATTAATCCTTGTTTGAGTGCAAGTCTTGCTGTTGATATTGTTTTGGGTTTCAACAGACATTTGAAGGACATGTAAGATGGAGTTTTATTGTTTTGATCATGTTCTTTTGTTTAATACGATATTGAGCCGGAGCTCTTATTTGATAGTGTATAATAACGTTGATGCATGATGCTATTCTTACATTTTGTGGTTGTGTGCAATAGGGTGTTCATGTTGGGTGTCTATTTTTGGCTCCTTGGTAATATGGAGAAACTTGGATTGTAGTGACTATGGTATGATGTGATAATGTTGGGTGCTTGGATTTAGTCTCTAGCACTGAAAGGCACTATTTCATTAGCCCCAAATACATGTAGACTATGAAGTTGATCTTACATTGGTGTACACATCTATTTATATTGATTAATATATCAATGAACATTAATTGACATATATGTTCAATAATTAATACACATTTTTGTTTATCTTACATAGGTGTACATATGAGTTGATATATTGATCAACATTTTTTAGGATTTCTAAATAGTGTTGTATTGAATTTAAAGGGTTTGTCTTGTATCACATAAATTTTCTTGTGTTAATTGTTTGTATACATATACATCAACTAATATCAATCAATATATAATTTGATATATTATTGAATTTAACTTTTATGTATATCAACAATCAAACATATTATATTTAATATGCATTGATTATATCAGTGTACATATCAATTGATATATTGATTGATATTAATGATATATTTGTATAAAGGTTAGATATTATATCATATCAAATTTTATATATATTAATTCTTAATGTATATCAATTGATTCGAGAGCATCTCATAATATGGTCTCCTCAAAGACTATGTTTTCTACTTTTGAGCCATGTGTTATGCAACCAAATCTAATAAACATTAACTATTATGTGCATGCAATTGGTAAGGGATAAATTATTATTGGTAAAGGTAATTTTCATGATGTATTATGTGTACCTCCTTTACCCCATATTCTACTTTTCATTTATCAAATTACTCGGAATTCTGCATAGAGGATAGTATAATTCACACCTAATCTAGTTATCATTATAGAATTGAAGAGAACATAGATTATAGATACAAATATGGCTCATCATAGGATCCTATTAATGCACCTTTTCTATATTTTCTCTAGATAATGTGGTGTAGGAGCACCTAATAGGTCTTTATGCCTTAGTGAGGCCATGATACAATATTTTAAGTTTTTTGAGTTCATGTGATGTAATAAGGTCAATAATGACCATTATTGATGTAATAAGTGTTTTTGAAGTCATTAGAAGGTGTTTTGAGTCATGTTGAAGTCATATAGTCAATATAGTCAAAAATTGTCAAAAGTTGTCATTATATTGAAAATGAGTGTCAATGGGTAAAATATGTTGTTTTATGATATGCAAGGTTATTTTTGACCTATTTGGACCTATTTTATTCATTATTGGCACATGGGAGTCATATATTAGGTCTAGATGCAATTTGGAGCAAAATTGTCAAAGTTGACAAAAAAATCGTTAAGCAAAATTTGCATTTTGGAGGTAATTATGTGTTGGTTGTTCAAATTAAGTTGTAAAGGTGATTAAAAATTGTGAGAGGCCTCAAGAATGTTCAAAAATTGCCTTCCCATGTTGAGTGTGGTTGGTTGTTTAATGTATTGAAGAAGAACACCGATAAAATATTGTGGTTTGTTGCATGTTTTAGACGTGACAGTCTGATTTCTCTTGTTTTTCTGATTGGAAACTCTTTCATTTGAATTATAAGGAATTTGGTAATGATATAAGGGTGAATTATCAGGATTTTTATCTTTGTTTCATTTCCTTTCATTAATTTTTGAGAGAGATCTCTATTTTTTTGTAAAAATTGTCAAAACCCTACCAAAGGTTACTCGTTTTGGTAAAACCTGTGTAACATTTGTTTCAACCGTTGAATTTGGCTATAACTTGGGGAAAATTTTTATAACTAGGTATTTTAAGATATTACTAGAGAGATTATCTTAATTATTATTATTTGGAAATTTATGAATGGCCATTTTTTTGCATTTTATACTGAAAATCAGACTATCATGAACATCAAGTTGTTGATGTTTTGAAGGTGATTCAATTGAAAAGAGGGATTAGGAAGGTTTGTGAAGGAGTTTAAGGGTGTGGGAAAGTGTCCCAAATACAAACCAATTTTTGGAAATGAAAGGAACTAATTAAAATGACCATAGTTCATGTCTATCCTAAATTTCATGTTGACTGTTACAGTTTGACAATGTCTTAAATTATTACTCTTGTATGGTTGAAAAGTGGTCTTGTTGATGAGTTTGGTGACTAAGAAGAAAGTAGATAATCCCTTGACCATAAGATAAATGTTTGGAGTCCTTATAAGGAGGAATGAACTATGTAAATATGGTTGTCCTCACAATTTGTATGACTGTCCCAAAAACAGTGAATTCAGATTGAGCATTGTTATGACCTCTTAGGTGGTTGGGGGGTAGAAGACCATGTTTTTTCAAGTTGAGAAACCCTTGTAGGTTGTGTAAAGAGGGGTATAGGTGTTTGCGAGTATTCATTGCATGATGAGAGTGGAGGTTGGATTCCTAATGAAGGATGGGTGTTAAGTGAGTGGCCACAAGGGGTGTATGAATGTTGTAGGACTTAGATTGGGCTTTAGACATGTTGGTCTGCCCTAGTTGAATGTATGCCAATCGCTAGTTAAGAGTTTTAGATTAAGAGAGTACCTTTGGGTTATTGTAACCTTTTGAGTAACCAATGTTCTGGTGAGGGAACTAGTGAGTAAGTGAAGGGTTGTCACCTTATTGAATAGGTGAGTTAGAAGAAAGATCTCCCTTAAGTGGTTGAGTGTGTGGATGCTTTGCATCATAATTATTTTGATCCTTTGACTATTCATCACACTTCTCATGTGAACATAATTTCTAAAGAGACATCTGGTTATCTGAACCTTGGTGTATTTTCTCCTAATTATTTTTCTGGCACTATTGCCATTAGTGTAGTACCCTAAACACATGCAATCAAGGACATAATGTAAATACCAATATTGTTGACATTCACTTAAGTAACTCCAAACTTTTGTCTCCAATATACATACATCATGGAACATACCATCAAATGATCATACAATCACTAATTTACCTAAAAAGTTCTTAGTTAGATGACTATTTATTTTGATATATCATGACTATATTTCAAATGCAAATATAGACATACATGTAAATTACCAAATTAGGTTATCCTAACTAAATCCACTAGCATATTCTATAAGCTCAATTATAATCATGACCTATATCATGGAATGCTAAATTCAACACATATTCATACACCTCATGGAGCTACTTTATATTACAAATGCATCAAGAAAACATTGTAGCTAAAATTTTATATGCTAGCATAATCATATCACAAGTTTTTTTATCATGAACTAAATCTAATCACACATTTGATAAATCAAATAAGGTTAACTCAATGGGAGAGAATTACAAGTATCATTATGAAACAAGAGTTTATTAATTTATTATGGTTAACAAATCATGATACATCTTTATATCAATTTATATTGACTAGTATATAGTTTAATATGTTGGTGTATTACATTGTATAAATTGATTGCAATTTCTATAACTATTGTCAGTTGGTAATTGCCTCCTATGCATTGTATAAATTTATTTTAAACCATAATATAATCATCTTATTAATTCACATTTGATATCAGAGCTTCATGAAATTGGTCCTTATGCAATGTTTTGCTTAGCCGTATTGTTAAGATCAATATAAATATATATATATATATATATGCACACCAATTAACCTTAAACTAAAATAAACCAAATTGAGTTTTTGCCAACTCATACATTTTAACTAATCATAATGAGCCTACTTGGTATACGTTTGTGCAATTTGTTTTATGTGTTGTTATTTACACACTTTCATTCATGTATTTAAACATGTGAAGGAATATAAAAAAATCCTAAGTATTACAAGGAGAATAATTCAAGAAGTATTTTGACTTGAGGTGCTAAGAAGAGCTAGAGTCTACATCAAGATCATCTAGGACATTCATATATGTGATGGCGTTGCCTTCAATATTTTGTCTAATTAAGGGGGTTGACCTAGGAGAGCATGATCATTACAATCCAACAAAACTCCCAACTTATTTTTCAATACCATTAGTCCTCAGAGATCAATGAACATTAGAGATAGATACAACATGACTTTAAATAGTCCATAATTATCCAATTCAAATCTATGCATCACAAGTCAATCCTATAAGTTATATGCCTATTATATACAATAGAACATTTTTGCAAAGATTACTCATGAAGAATATAATTTTGAGTGTATGCTTCTTGATTCGATTGTGTGAGAGTTTTTGCATCCCACTCAATCGAATGAATTGTGGAAACTTACTGATGTTAATATGATTTTGATCCAAATACTAAATACCTAATCCTCATTTAATTTTACATCCATTCTAAATGTCAAATCTCACCTATATTAATTAATTTAAATTAATATATACTTATATGCATTTATTTTAATTAGATATCATATTCCTTCACAATAGTATAAAATAAAATAAAATAAAATAATATATATATATATATATATATATATATATATATATATATATATATATATATATATATACTCAAACTCATTGGATTATGACAAAGTAATTTTCCGTTAATTTTCTCCCAATCAAAAACGAGATGACGTGTACAAAGAACAGCGTATGGAATACATGAATGAACCTTATTTACCTCTTCTCTGCCCACTGTTTTAGTAGTGAAAATCCACAGCATTTAAACAAAAAAAGCGGGTATTAAACTAAACTAACAACTTCTAGTTACCCACCCAAAAACCCCCAAAATCTCAATTGCGTCCCATTGTTTAGAGAAACGACAATGCCGACCCTGTAACAGATCCTTCTTTGCTCGCTCAAGTCTCTATAAAATGGCTTTGCGATCTGTATTCACCAGTTTATACTTGCAAATTCTGTGATTTATTCTGAGATTGTTTTAATGGCGAGTCTACTGTTGTTGGTATCAGAGATTCTTAGGAAAGATCACGGCGATCTTCTTTTTGCTTCTAATTCAACTCATGGAAATGGTGAGGTCCAGCGATCGAATCTGGTGGAGTGTAGTTTCAAGAGAAAAGATGGCTCACAGAAAGCACAAGCAGAGGATGAAGAGGATTCTACTTCAATAATGATCTTCAGGTTTTCTGTCGCCCCGCTCCTCTCTTAGCCCCAATTCAATCCATTTAGGGTTTCAGGCTTTCTCCATCTCAAATGGGGTTTACGCTTGTACAGAGAAAATAGAAGCTAATCTTGTTCAACGGCATTGTCAAATGGTGAACAAATGAGTAAAATTTACAGGCGAGATTTGATGCTTTGCATCGCTGTTAATTGTGACGGAAGGTTTTATAAAAGTGTATTTTTTGGGGTTTGTTCTGAGGATGACTAATTTTCACAACTTCTACAAAATTTGTGTTTCACCACTAAATGGTAAGAATTTTTTTTTTTTTTTTTTTTTGGTTGTAAATTGCTATCATAGGGGTAGTGTCCTTAACATAAAAAAATAAAAACATGTTAACAGAAGGGGAAAATCAGAGTTTTTGATCTGATCTCAATGATTTTATGAAATCTCTCTACCTAACTAGAAGTAAACATGTTCCCATTTACACTCATCATGTATTCATATGTTTCTTAATTATTTCTACTCAACTTATCTCTCAAGATCATTATGGTATCTACCATGTTCTTGTTTTTTTATTATCTCCTCTATTACAAATACGCCAGCTACATTAGGCTTTGTGATCTCCCGTGGTTAAGGCTACATTGTAAACAAATCGATCAAGCAGAGCGACATTGTGACCATGGGGTCATTGAGCACCTTGTCCCCAAATATCTTCTAGGCTACAACATTGTGAGCATAGGGGTCATTGAGCACCTTGTCCCATAGTATCTTCTCGACTACGTCCTCCACCACATCAACTTTGATCACAATACCTCTTTTTAAGTAAGAATAGATATTTATTAAAATATATAGTTAATTTAAATTTTAAAGTTACTTCAAGGGTTGTAGTTTAATCGATGAAGTAGATGGTATTCTTTTTAATTATGGAAGATTATATACCATCTACAAAGAACTTTTAGCTCTCGAATTGAGGAGCACAAGTCTTTAAGATGAAACCTCTTCAAATAAGAGCCAAAGATCAAGGGGTATCTATTCCACCAAATTAATCCAAAGCACAATCCCAAATTCATCCCTTATGATGTTGATTTCTCTCTACTCTTTAGAACCACTCAACTTCACCAATAGAACCACCTATTATAATAGTTTACTTGACCTTAAAATACCATTTTATTATAATTTTTTAAAAAATTCTAAAAATTAAAGTTCGTGTGATGATTTATGTGGATTCAATACAGATATTTGAAAGTTAGTTGTATGTGATGACTTATTAGAATTTCATTTATATTTTATGACTATTGATTTACAAGATTTTATCTTATTAGAATTTCATTTATATTTTATGACTATTGATTTACAAGATTTTATCTTTCAAGATTATGAATGATCTAACAGTTAATACATCTAAGTAATATTTATACTAAGATTGACATTGTGATTTTTCAAACATTAAAGAATGTCAAACAAAAAAATAATGAGGGTTGACTATTTCACATATTGAATTACGTTTTTGAAGTTCATATTAATATTATTTAGACTATTATTTATATTTTCTTTATATCAAATAACTCTATAACCCAATTATCGAGTTGTTGAGTTTTGGGGTAGCTACCACGTAAACCGGATTGATGAGAACCTTACCAACCGTTTGAGATATGATTCAAACCCAACTATTTTTATAATTTACTAATAATCATTGGTTGGTTCTAATTTGAACAAATGCAAACCTAGCTATGACATGATTTTTTTATAATTTCTTATGTAATAATGTGTGATTGCTAGGATCTAGTTCTCCTTCATAAAACCCCTTTATAAATCAATGTTATTGTAGATGTCTAAAAATGGTCAACGCTTGCGGAGTCATACTTTAACATTTGCGCATTGCCTTATTTTAGGGTTTTTGCGTCGCATTAACATTTCTCCTATGTTACGCACTTGGTCTTTATCATTTGCGAGCATCGAGTCCTTCTTCTGCATTCTTCATTTATCTCGCTTTCGAATTTGGTCTTGTCGACAACAATCTTCAGTCATGATTTTGATCGATCTTATCTTGTCGCATCAATGTGCGTGTTAATTTGTCATCATTTTGGACATCGTCAATCCTAATTAGGGTTTTGTCCTCTTATCAATCTTGTCATCTTGCGATCGATTTGTCATCGATCATTGTCGTTTTCAATCTTGTCATCTTGTGATCAATTTGTCATCGATCATTGTTGTTTTCAATTTTATCATCATACGATCGATTTGTCATCGATCGTTGTCGTTTTCAATCTTGTCATCTTGCGATCGATTTGTCATCGATCGTGGTCATTTTCAATCTTGTCGTTTTGCAATCTATTTTGTCATCCATCCTTGTCTTTTTGTCAATCTTGTCATTTCGTGATCGATTTGACATCGATCGTCGTCCTTCTCAATCATGTCAATTTGGATCAATTAGTCATTGTTCCTCGTCAATTGGCACATTTATCAATCAAATCATTTATCAACATTGGTCCTTTGTTAGTCAGAATCATGATCAAATCGAATCGATATCAATTATCTTTTGTCAAGACCCAATTGTCATCCTTGCATTTCTAATTCATCTTCTAGGGTTTCATGATTTATTCATTTAACCTTGTTTGTCATTTCTCCCTCTAGGTTAAATAAATTATTTATTTATCCTAAGTCTTCTTGTCACAATTAAATATTTATTTAATTGGCTAACTTATTCCTCCTCTCTTTGTGAATTAATTAATAAATGAAAAATTATTAATTAATTTACCTAATTTTCCAATTTTCTAAATTTCTTAATTCCTAATTTCCTCATTTTCTAATTTCCTAATTTCTAATTCATCTAATTTCAATTCTCTCCTATTTTTCTCCTAATTTCATGGGAATGACATAGAAAATTTATCATAATTTGTCATAATTGACAATCAATCAATTTTGACATAGAAATTTGTCATAATTGACAATCAATCAATTTTGACATAGAAATTTGTCATAATTTGTCATAATTGACAATCAATCAATTTTGACATAGCAATTTGTCATAATTATCAATCAATCAATTTCACATAGAAAGTGTCAATTTGTCATAATTTGTCATATTTGTCATTCTTGATTTGAAATTTCCATTCAAATCAAATTCATGCTAATCTTGTCTTTTCTCCAATTTGTCTATAAATTGGATGAATTTCTTCAATCAAGGTCCCTGATCCCTGGTCGAATCAATCACGCTTCTAGTATTCTTGCGCTACCATCTTGTCTACTTGCTTTCACATCATGCTTATGCACTAGTAGGTGAGATCCACAAACAAAGCTATTTGAAGGAGAAAGAAGGACAATGGAGCCACATGAAGGAGACATTCACGTTTGCAATGGTTTGCGTTTGAATTGATGTCTTGTTTTCATGTCTTTATTGAGTGTTTTTAGGATTGTTGTCATTGCAATTGAGTTTTCGTGATTGAACTAGGCTAATGTTAACATTGCTTTGATGATTTCCACATTTCCTATCTACATTAATTGGTGAACCCGATGTGAACTAACCCCCTAACCATGCTTTTGAGTGCTTTTGAGTTGATTTGCAGGTGAAAAACCCAAGAAATAGGGTAATGCAGGGTTTTCTGAGAACTTCTGCGCCTGTGTGAAGCAATCTGCGCCTGTGTCAAGCATTCTGCGCCTGTGTCAAGCATTCTGCGCCTATGTCAAGGACTTCTGTGCCTGTGTCAAGGACTTCTGCACCTGTGTTACTGCATTCTACGCCTGTGTAGGGCCAGAAACAGAGGTAAAAAGCAGTGTTTTTTTAACTTGCAAATTGTTTTGTTTTGCATTCTGTTTCTGCTTTTTGGTTTTTTGGTACTGATTCTCTGTGCAGCACCTTGGCATTACGCATGACAAAGACAACAAATGAAACTACTAACATATCGTATGTAGGTTCGCTATTCAAAGACCATCAACAAATCAAACTTCTGACTTGGTGATTTTGCAGGTTGCCTTATACTCCAACTAAACTTGGTGTTTGTAATTCTTAATTAGGCACTTAGTATTTTTGCTAATTAGGATGGAATGAACATGTGTTTGCTTTGCTTGTCAAGTTTGACATTGGAGTAGGAGAGTATGCTCTCATCCTTCTTGGGGTGATCAGAAATCCAGATCTTCGATACCATTCTCTTGTTTTGGATTGTTTGTCACCTTTAGAGGGCTTGCCTTCCCGACCATTTGCTTTCTTTTGCAAGCAAGTGATAATCATGAGAAGGGAATGACCCAAAGTGAGTACAGCTAGAATACCTTGGCATTCTAACTCATTATAAATAAATACCTGATGGGCGAAAGCTTTGAAGGAAGGGTTACGTGGGAATTGTAGTTACTTGGGAAGTGATGACCCTTGGACTCTTTCTCATATCAACATCTAAGTAGGGCCTTAAGGTCTAAATCGTGCTTGCGCGACTACATTTGTTTGGTATCTTAGTGGGCTTAATGTCTCAATCACGCTTGCGTGACACCAAGGAGTAACGCTTAACATAAATCCTTACTAAACACCTTGTATTTAGAGGCCAAAAATCCTTCTAGTTGCTTGAGAAGGACAAGTTCGGATACTTGGAAGAGATACTAAGTTTGCCATGGGGAGATTTCCATGGGGACTGATGCTTGGCTGCCCTAAAAAGTGAGTGTCGTGGAGGGGAGCCCGCGGGGTCAAGCATCTATGTATTCTCCTTGAATCTCATAACGAGTCTACCTCTCAAGTACCTACTGTCCTTGCCTACCATAAGAAATGTGTGAATGAGCATGATTGTCTTGAGTCTAAGTTCAAATATCTTGTCTTCTTTGCTTGTCAAAAGTTGAGTTGTGTCTCATTTCAAAAACAAGACAAATTGATTCAAAACAAGGTTAAACACAAAAACATTTCATCCAACAAAGTTCAAAACACCTTCAAACATGGTTGTCAAACATTTTTCAAAATCTTGTCTCAACATTCATGTCACTTAGATTTAGGTTCATCTTAGGTTTGCATTTTGCAAATTCATTGTCAATTACCAAAGTTAGGTTTCACCTAGGTCATACTCCTTTGTATATCAATAAGGGTCATCCATTTGCATTTGCATACCTTAGGTTTCTTCATTAAGCTTAGGTCATTATCATATCATATTAAGGTCATTTGCATAGTAATTGTCCCTTTGCATCTAGTGTCATAACTAGGTTTTGTTATACTTGAGTAATGCAAATCTTTGATAAACCCTAAGTTATTGTTAGGAAGTCTAGACCTTGTCAAACTTTTGTCTTTTTGTCATCAATGTCATTTGGTCAAACCTAGCTTAGTATCCAAGCATATAGGTGAGACATTGTCAATTTGTCCTATTGTCACTTGGTCCTTTTGTCCTTTGAGGTCTAGACATCATTTCAATTTCCTAAGGGTCTCATTTTTAGAATTGCATTCATGAGTTTGTCAAAATCTTGAAAAACAACAAAAACATTAAGTTGCATTGTCATCCTTTAGGTTGCATTTGTCAATCCCATTAGTTGCATTGCATAGTGACATGTTTGTTGAAATGAGGTCTCAAGCTTCTTACGAAGCCATGTCATCACAATTGAGCAATCAATCATGTCAATCAAATCTCTACATGTCTCAGAACTTGGATCAAACTTTTTATGATGAAACAAGTCTCCAAATACAAAAACTAGAGGAGAAACTAGCTCAAGAAAATGAGATTTTGGAACAAAGAGTGAAAAACATTAAGAAGAATAGATCACAAATGTCCAAAATGTTTCAAAAATTTCCAGGTCAAAATCCAAAGATTGAGCCAATTGATGTAAGATCTCTTCTTGAACGATCAGACATACCAGCTCTCCTCTCCCAAATAGAGATGATGAAACAATTTCAAGAAAAGAGACAGCATCAATTTCAACATTATGTGCCTCCACAACAAGAACAAGAAGGTGTTTACTATCAATCACATTTTCAACCAATACAACCAATGGTTCAACCAATTGTTCAACATATACAACCAACACAACCAATGGTCCAATTTCAACAATATGTCCAACCAACTATACAATGTCCACAAATGGTTCAACCAATGGTGGAATATCAATGTCAACAACCACAACCAAACATTCAAAAACAAAGGTTGCAACACACACCAACCCAAGTTTCAAACATGTCAGAACAATTGAACCAAGTCCAATATCAAAACATGACATCAGATCAGAACCACCTCCTTGCCAAACAAGTTCAAATTCCAGATACAACCATGTCAAAACCTCGAAAGAAAGGTGGCTTTATTGCAATGCTCTTAAGGAAACTACCAAGTGAGTTCTTTGAGGAAGATCAAGATAATACACTTATGTCTAGCAAGGCCTCATCCCCCCATAAACAAATTGACTCTCCAGTGGCATCTATCCCTACACCTTTAGAAGTTTCACAAGAACCTTCTATATTGTCCTCATCAAACAATACACCCAAGGATGCAATTATCCAAGGGCTATCCATAATTGATTGCCAAGATAATCCAATTCATGATGCACATCCTTGTCATGTTTCAGAAATACAAGACCCAATGCTACCATGCACTTTATTGCCATTACCTGTTTTAGCGGACCCCATTCAAAGTCCCTCTTCCTCATGTTCAAGCATTGATTCCTTGCTAGAATCCATCAAAAATGTTCAAAGTGCATTTCCTTCATGCCAAAACATTGATTCCTTGTCAGAATCCTCCATGCATATCCAAAGTCCAACCTCATGTCAAGAGGATAGTTTAGAGCATGAAGAAACGTGTCTTGAAACAGATCAAGATCAAGATCCTGAAACCTTATCATCCCATCCAATTGTTGACCAGGATCCCATTTCCCCAGACACTCGCAATGATTTCCAAATTCATGTCCATTCTATCCATTCTATCCAAGAACACAATGTCCTTTCAAATCCCATTGATATTCCACTTCCTAAGAAAGATCAAGATATCCCTTCCATCCTTTCCAATGATCCCATTAAAAGTCAAGAGCAAAGCACCTTTAAAGAGGAATCCAATGATCTTCCTCCTTGTCAAGATCAAAGTATCCTTCCAAATTCATTTCCAACACAAGACCCTATCATTCCTTTAGATCCTCCACAAGATCCACTTGTTCCTCCATCTCCATGTCCTAATCCAACATATCCACTCCAAGATCACATTTCTTTTGATGATCCCATTATTTCTCCCATTCCATCTCTTGAAGAGCCTGTCATTGAACCATGTCCACTACAAAATCCTAGTCCCCCTCATGATCCTAATTCCCCTCATGATTCTAATGTGTCAGTGCAAGATGTTCATGAACCCTCGACATGCATAATGGGTTCTTCCACTTTGGTGCAATCCGATCCACTTCAAGATCTCATTATTTCTCTCATATCATATCCACCTCATAATGGACTCGCGTCTTCTTCCCAAAGAAAAGAGTATCCTACAAGTCAAGATATTCATAAAGGCAAAGGAGTAGATCTCCATAAGAAAGAACTCCTCACTATGAAAGAAAATGTTAAGGGTCATGTCTACACAACTCACTCTCAAGACGTGGGTACCCCTACTAAATCCAACATTCCTTCAAAATCCAAACATATCCCTTCCCCATCATACTTTCCATCCATCTTAGGTCCTTATATCCCTTCATCCTTTATGCAAGGTCAGCAAAGGCACACATCCTTGAGTAAATTTCATCAATCCAAAAGAAGTCCATTTTCATTCATATCCATCCATGCATTCCTTTCCCCCTCTAAGCAATTTGGATGCCAAGTATAAACGCCATAGGTCTAGCAATCCGCATGTATTCAAGGATCAACATGTCCAATATAATCAACATGTCAAAACAAAGAACAAATTGATCTATAAAGAAAAAGAAAAATCCAAAAAGTCACAAAGGCCCACCGAGAAAAATAAAACAAAGTCAAAATATATATGGGTTCCTAAATCCCTTGTGTTAGCAATGCACTCCAAGGAACCACAAAAGCATAAAAAATCAAAAAACCATGTGAATCCCTAAGCAGCTCCTTGAAGCACAAAAGCCTAAAGAAACATCTAACTTGGCATCCAAAGTTGCTATTCCTCCATCCAACCCTCTCAAATTTGTTCCTCTGTCACCTTCTTCATCCATTTTGGGCCCTTATGTCCCAAAATCCCAACCTATTCCTCCATCCAAATCTCACAATCTGAGATCCATTTTTCCTCCATCAATCCACCACCCATCAAGGTGTGTGCCAATGTTGATCTTGCCTTCATTTCCATCCACTGAAGCCCAATTCTTCCAATACCCTATCCATTATCCAATGCATATTTTCCATCCTTCGATCCCTTTGATCCCATCCTTTGCATAAATTTTTGCCTTAGTTTCATCTCTTTTTCCATGTCCTTATCCTACCAACATCTTTGAGCATACTTTTAAAGGTCATGGTCCATTATTTTTTCAAGGCTACTATCCAAACAAAAAGATGTTTGAGTCTTTCTTCCATCCCCTATCATGTGTCCATCTTCTATTGAAAAAGTAAAAAAAAATACAAAAAAAAAAAAAGTGAAAAAATATATAAAAAAAAAAGTGAAAAAAAAGACAAAAGGAAAAAATAAAGAAAAATAATTCGTCCACTGGTGAAAACCTGGCAAACAGGCGCCTTGGGAAAGTACCGTGATGAAAACCTGGCAAACAGGCATCATGCGTAATCTATGAACTTCTTGCACACCACACTTGGGGGCAGGTTTCCTCCTTCATATCCTATTGCCCTTCATTATCTTATCATACCATGTCATTACCCTTCATATCCTATTGTCCCTCATGTCCAGTTTCCCTTTCCACCTTTGATCTTGACAAGGCTAAGGATCTTCATGAGCATCATGCATCTTGTTGGCAACTTTTAGTCCATCATAGCTTTTGGTTATTTATCCATTTGCTTCTTATAACCTTTCATCCATATTCCCTGTCTTATTGCAACTTTCTGCCACTATCCCTTATCCAATCCTGACCTTCAGTCCATGTCCCTTATCCATTCTTGGTCTTGCTTATCCTATCCATATCTTATCACTATCCATACACTCTTTTTCATTCCTTGATCTTGATCTGACATAAGGACGTGAAATGCAAAACATATTTTTCAAAAACCTCTTGACATGTCCCTCATGCCATGTCACTGCTTTACATTGTCATATCTAGTCTCTTGTCCCATCACACAATAGACCTTGAAAATTGCATCCGTATTGTCTCCATAATAAAAGGCCTTTATCTTCCTTCTATCCACCAACATTTCAGCAAGATTGTTTATCCATTTGTCATATTCCTTGCCTTGCTAGACACTGGGGGCAAAAATCTTAAAAATTGAAAAATGTCCTAAAAAAAAAAAGTCATAAAAATTGAAAACTGTCTTGAAAAAAAATCTCTAAAAATAAAAAAATGTCCTGAAAAAAATTAAAAAAAAATCAAATAATGTCCTGAAAAAATCCCTAAACATCAAATAAAGTCTTGAAAAAATCCCTAAAAAGTCAAATAAAGTCCTGAAAAAAATGAACACAAAAAAATTGTAAAAACTCGAAAAGGAAAACACAAAAATATCCCCTTTGTGCATAGACAGATCACTGAGCATCCCTCCAACGACACGCAACCACACACTGTGCTTTAATGAAATCACGCATTAACAGATGAACTTTTTCAATCAAACCAGACATTCAAACTGATCAAAATTGTCATATCAATCAAACGTTAACATCAATATCATTTGTCCTTGTCACTACTATCATGGGTCTTATATAGGGTGTGGTATACTCGAAACCAGACTGTGTCCTGTCTTAGACGGGGTACCGCATGTCCTGAAACTAGACAACATGATCGTCCTATCAACACTTTCAACTTTTGACAATGAAGATCAAGATGTTTGTTTGACTTGTTGGAATTAGCGAGTCTTATCTTTTTATTGATTTATCTTTGGCTTCGATCATGTTCCTATGTTGCTCGAGGATGTCACTGAGTGATTTAGAGTAACTGGGATGGTTCATGGTTCCTTTTTTTGTTGAGTTTGCTGTTTGTGGAATGTTTGTCACAAACTGGGGCAACTATATCATTGGGTGTCTATGATAAGTACGTTCGCTTTATGAATGCCACACATACCTTGACCCTTGATGTATGCACCCTAGGATGATTCACTCATTCCTTGTGTGTGATGTGTATGTCTTATGCAAAGGGATTGCATTATCGCTCTGGCCTTCATTGCCATGTTGCGTCACATTCGTTTTGCTACATCAAATAAAGGTTCTCACCTACTTCTGTGCATTGGTGAAAGCAAGTTTTCCTTCATCTCTAACTGTCCTCTGTCTAATTTCTTCTTACTAACATTTCTTCCGTCAGTCTTGGCAGTCCATTCGAACCTATCGTCTTCTATCATTTTTATCGATCAATTGGCCTCTTTCCTCGATGTTTCTGGCCAATTCCTCGAGGGGGCATGCATATGTCATTATCATTGTCTGGGGCATTTTCATTATTGTTCTTTGAAACAATGCTTAGAATCGCATTGTCTCAAAGAGGGGCAAAATGTAGACGTCTAAACATGGTCAACGCTTGCGGAGTCATACTTTAACATTCAAGCGCATTGCCTTATTTTAGGGTTTTTGCGTCGCATTAACATTTCTCCTATGTTAGGCACTTGGTCTTTATCATTTGCGAGCATCGAGTCCTTCTTCTGCATTCTTCATTTATCTCGCTTTCGAATTTGGTCTTATCGACAACAATCTTCAGTCATGATTTTGATCGATCTTATCTTGTCACATCAATGTGCGTGTTAATTTGTCATCATTTTGGACATCGTCAATCCTAATTAGGGTTTTGTCCTCTTATCAATCTTGTCATCTTGCGATCGATTTGTCATCGATCATTGTCGTTTTCAATCTTGTCATCTTGCAATCGATTTGTCATCGATCGTTGTCGTTTTCAATCTTATCATCATGCGATCGATTTGTCATCGATCATTGTCGTTTTCAATCTTGTCATCTTGCGATCGATTTGTCATCGATCGTGGTCATTTTCAATCTTGTCGTTTTGCAATCTATTTTGTCATCCATCCTTGTCTTTTTGTCAATCTTGTCATTTCGTGATCGATTTGACATCGATCGTCGTCCTTCTCAATCATGTCAATTTGGATCAATTAGTCATTGTTCCTCGTCAATTGGCACATTTATCAATCAAATCATTTATCAACATTGGTCCTTTGTTAGTCAGAATCATGATCAAATCGAATCGATATCAATTATCTTTTGTCAAGACCTAATTGTCATCCTTGCATTTCTAATTCATCTTCTAGGGTTTCATGATTTATTCATTTAACCTTGTTTGTCATTTCTCCCTCTAGGTTAAATAAATTATTTATTTATCCTAAGTCTTCTTGTCACAATTAAATATTTATTTAATTGGCTAACTTATTCCTCTTCTCTTTGTGAATTAATTAATAAATGAAAAATTATTAATTAATTTACCTAATTTTCCAATTTTCTAAATTTCTTAATTCCTAATTTCCTCATTTTCTAATTTCCTAATTTCTAATTCATCTAATTTCAATTCTCTCCTATTTTTCTCCTAATTTCATGGGAATGACATGGCAAATTTGTCATAATTTGTCATATTTGTCATTCTTGATTTGAAATTTCCATTTGAATCAAGTTCATGCTAATCTTGTCTTTTCTCCAATTTGTTTATAAATTGGATGAATTTCTTCAATCAAGGTCCCTGATCCCTGGTCGAATCAATCATGCTTCTAGTATTCTTGCGCTACCATCTTGTCTACTTGCTTTCACATCATGCTTATGCACTAGTAGGTGAGATCCACAAACAAAGCTATTTGGAGGAGAAAGAAGGACAATGGAGCCACATGAAGGAGACATTCACATTTGCAATGGTTTGCGTTTGAATTGATGTCTTGTTTTCATGTCTTTATTGAGTGTTTTTAGGATTGTTGTCATTGCAATTGAGTTTTCGTGATTGAACTAGGCTAATGTTAACATTGCTTTGATGATTTCCACATTTCCTATCTACAGTTATGATCTTAAGTGATTATAAAAAATACTCTCAAAATATGCAAATGTGCTAGATGCATATATGTTTAAAGTCTAATATAAATGCATGTTCACTTGAAGCTCTAAATTGATTTTTTTTATAAAATGCGAGTTATTTTTATTTCCATGTGATATGTTTAAATACATAAATGGAATGTATTCAAATATAAAGAATTAAAATCCAGTCACAAAAAATGTATAAGTGGCTCTTATTGGATTGGAAAAGGGCAAGGAGTAGGAAATTTTGAATTATTTAAAAAAAAATTAAATTAAATTTCTATGTTGCAAGATTGACTTAAGACAAGAAGGTATATATTTCAAGTTAGGAAATGAATGAATGTGAGTGCAAAGGTAAGTGTAAAAAATGGCTAGTGATTCAATAAGAAATAGAGGATCCAAGGAGGGATTATTCAACTATGTAGTTGTTCACATTGTTTTCGGTTAAAGTCAGCAGGCGAATTTTTGATCGGGATGCCTCTTTTCTTTCTTTAGCTATCCAGCTGCGCTCGACGTATGGTCCAAGTGTCATCTCGACATTGCCTTGACGACCCACTTTTTACGTTTTGAAGTCTCAAAGAGCGCGTAGGTGATAGATGGATCGGTTATGGTGACTTGGCTTTGCTTTTGGGCCCTGCCTCGTGGTTTGAAAAATGGAGATACCTGGCCTCTCCATGCTATTGGTAGTTTTTCGGTTGGGAGGCTCTTTTGTAGAGTTTCCTCTGTTCTTCTGTGTGTCTTTCAGTGTGTGTTCCTGCAGAGTGCCATGACATGGTTTTTCTGTTCAGGTGGGTAGGAAGATTGTTGCGGCTAGGTGAGATTAACAACTTCAGAGGCCGCTTTGTTGGGTGTGTTCCTGCGGAGTGCCACGATGTGTCTTTTCTATTTCAGGGGTGGTTGTGCTCGGTTGACGGATGTTTGGGCTATTAGCAGAGCCATGGGCTCTATTTATGTTGGTGTTTTCCCTGTTATGGGGGTTCATAACTTTCAAAAGAAACAATTAAGTTTTCTTAGTTAGAATTTTGGCCTTTTAGTTGTTATTGTTTTCTAAAGAAGGTTAATCAAATTGTTCCTGTGGCCTTTGTGATGCCACTTTTCATCACGCTTTGATGGTTTTCTATGTTTTTTATTGCGATTCTGATAACTTTGGAAATATATATCTAAGATTCTATTGATTAAACTATGTTTTGCACTTGTTATCTGGTAGATGCATGATTGATATTTCTTTATGTTGCAAATGAATTTTGATTGTATCTTACTTGTGGTTCTATCTGGACATGTAGATTGTTGAATGGGTTTTAAAACCACATGTCTTTGGGTTTTATATGCTGATAAAAATTTTAGAAAAATTCTCTAGCGTATCGCCTCAGTAGTTTAGATCTTGTTGTTTTGAGTTTTTTCCTTCTTCCCCTTTTCTCAAAACCATAAGGAAGAGCTGACTTCTCAAACCCAGAGGTCATTCAGTGAGTCTCGCGCAATTGATCCCCCATCATTGAATTTCCCATAAGGCTGTTTGCTTCCAAAGTAAAATTTAGAGTCAATAGTTCTTTTTCTGGCATGCCCGGTGGGACCTGCAGTTCTTTTTCTCTCTCAGCTAGTTTATGAGTCGCAGGCCTGTTACCAGGAGTCAAACAGCCTCAAATCTTAGTCTGCTCTTACCACCCCTGGTGACCATTCATTTGGCCATATCTTCATCCTCACAGAGTTTGTCCATTTTCCTTGCAGTTTTCCCTCGTAGCAATGGCACAGTTCCCCCCAAGAATTTCATGACCTGGGATAACGGGAGCCCTCTCATTCCTCCAACCCCGCCTATGGTCTGGGGACCCATCCTTACAGCCACACTAAAAGTCATGCCCAAGTTCACTGGAGAATGTCATAAAATCCCTAGGGAACATTTACAAGATGTAGCCATTGTTTGCACTGTCCATGACATTACTGAACAAAATGTGGCCTTGAGATTGCTCATAGCTTCTTTCAAGGGAAGAGATTTGGATTGGTTCAGATTGTTGGGTCCTAATACTATAGGAGACTGGGATTAGTTGGGTGACCATTTTTTCCAACGATTCTTCGATAAGGCTGATAGATCATCCTTGATGCATAAATTGATCACAATAAAAAGAGCCCCTCAAGAAGCACTGATTGATTTCAACCTACGATTTCAGAGGAACTGGCAAAGGATACCTCTATCCGCCTGCCCTCCTGCGGATATGGAATTTGTATTCTACTTAAAAGATTTCAATTTTGATATATCAGTGATGATTCAATCCCTAGGAGGCAATACTCTCTTGCAAGCATTCGACATAGTAGTCCAAGCATAAAATTATTTGATTGACACCAAAAAGCTCACCCCCTGCCCCACCATGCCAGTCTTTCCTGAGATATCCCCTCAAATTCCTGAAGAAGCCTCTCCTAATACATCTACCCCACAGTCTATGTACTCATATCCCGTTCTCCCGCCATCATCTTTGGCTGCCAAAGTTAGCAATATGAAGAACTTGCTGAGATCCTTCTCCAATGAGATTGTCAATCTAAAGAGAGCCCAAGTTCCGCCTGCCACAACCCCTTTCCAGCAGAACTTCCAAGGGAAACGACCTCCATACCAACATAACCAGCATGCCAACCACCGTATTGACAAGCCCACTCAGCCAAATGGCCAAATAGTCCCGGTCCGGAATCCATTGCAAACTGTCTATCCAAACACTGGTAAGGAGTTGACAGTGGGTCAAAATAACCTTGTAGATGATACCAATTCCTGGTGCTTCCCATGCAACAACTCTCATGCTTCGAGGAATTTCCCGAGAGGAAATTTGCAGTAGAAAGTTGCCGAGCAAAGGAGTCCAGGCATGGCGCCAAACGAGTTTGTTTACACATCTCTAGGTATGGATAACGTGTCTCTTGTTGCTCAAATGTAGGGCATGTCATTGCAACAAGAGGCAGAGATTGCCCCAAATCATGCACTTTTTTCTTGGATGGAGGATGAGAGCACAGTGTTCACCAACGATGCATCCACTTCAAGGGAGGGAGCCCCCTTCATGCAGTCGAATTATAATCTCCGCTACAAGAGGCATTTCACTAGGGAGAATACTAGCACTTCAGGCTGAGCTCCCATAGATACAACTCCCAAACAACCGGTGATTGGCCCCGTTTATATGAGGAAAGAATTCATCCCCTATAAGTCAAAGGAGCCGAAGGTGCCCACACCCACAATAGTAGACATTGTGGAGTAGTTGAAGAAAGCTCCGGTCCATGTTTCCCTATGGGATCTCCTAAGCATCCCTGAGCAGAAGAACCGATTGAAGGAAGCCCCATCTGAAGGGGGGGGAGATGCAAGCGAGGGCACCCCCAAAGCTCCATGAACCAACAAAAATGGTTTCCAACCCACTGCCAATAAGTCATTTGCCCCGATAGTGTTGACCAATGAGGTTTCGCCTCCCAAGTCTCAACTAGAAGGTAAGCCCAAGCCGAACCCATTTTATCTTACCCTTATAGTCGGGGATAAACTCTTGCATAATTCTATGATAGATTCTGGAGCTAGCACCATTGTCATACCTAAACAAATCATCAAAGTTTTGAATATCAAGTATGAACCTTTAAATAGGGGGGTTATGCAGTTTGATGGGAACAAGGTCCAGACTATAGGTCTTATTAGAAGTCTCCCTTTGACTTTGTTCGCATGTCCTAGTGTTACGGTATCCCAAGAAGTAGTGGTCATTGACATCCCGCTTGTTTTTGAGCTCTGCCTTTCTCAAGACTTCACTATGAAAATAGGAGGTTACCTATCTTTAGATTGATCCCACATCATCCTCCACACTCAGCATGGCGCCAAGCTTAAAATTCTCTCAAAACCCCTCCATGCCGAACATGTAGCAGACTAGGGCATGATTAATTTCGAGCCCGCTCACACTTCTATTTCAAACGAGGAAAGGAAAGTTGTAGAACTCTTGGAAGACAAAGAAGTAATGGGTGAGATTTCACCCGAACATGAGGTTTTCCTAAACGAATTCATAAACTCTGATCCCTACTCCAACTACCACACCACTGGCCTAGGTACCTATTACATCTTTGACGAAAACCAAGTCATCCCGAAGCTTACTAAAGAACCATTTTTTGAAGAGTAGTTATCTTCAGCATTATGGACCCTGCATTTCGATGGCGCAAAATGCAAGATAGGTTCCAGCACCGGAATCTACCTCACCCCACCCTCAGGCGAACAAGTCTTGAAGTCTTTCCATTTACAATTTGTATGTTCCAACAATGAAACAGAGTACAAGGGATTGATCTAGGGTCTGAGCTTGGTGGAAAGAATGGGTATTAAAAAGTTGAGGGTCTTGGGTGACTCTGAGCTGGTGGTCCATCAAGTTCGAGGGGTGTCCAGTGCCAAACATGTCCGCATGAGATCCTACCATGACAAAACGTGGGATTTAATCGAAATCTTTGATGCTTTCAATATTGTGAGCATCCCTCAGAAATTAAACACTGTTGCTGACCAGATGGCCATGATCGGATCACAGTTTGATCCTGCCACAAATTTACTCATTGGCCCCCAGGTAGTCTATGTAGTCGTCTGACCGGCTATCCCCAATAATGATACCCACTGGTAGGTTTTCAAGAGTGACGAGAAGATCACATTATTCATCCAAAGCTCAAGATAATTTGTAGATCAGCTGCAACCTAAGGTGAAAGAGGCTTACAGATATCAGATCATCTAGTTGAAATCCAATAAGCTTCCTGATGGTCTGATCACTCTAGAGAATCTGTTCGACCATGTCGATGCCAAAAATGATAAGCGAAAGCTTACAACCAACAAAGGAGATTATACTGAGATGTTGGTAGGAAATGGGAGAGTACTCAAAGTAGGAAAAGGCATTTCTCTTAAGGACCGAAAGAGATTGGCCCAATACTGTGATGAATACGTTCATGTCCTAGCTTGGTCTTATGATGATTTAAAAGGTTATGATCCTAGCATCATTCAACATACCATTGAGCTTGTTGACGAAGCTAAGCCAGTTCGGTAGAAGAAAAGGTCGGTCAACCCAAAGATTGAGTCCCTCATGGCTCAAGAGTTAAGGAAGCTAATCAAATCAAGGATTAGTTACCCTATAAAACATAGCACATGGGTATCCAATCTGGTGCTTGTAAGGAAAAAGAATGGAGATATCCGACTCTGTGTAGATTTCTGAGATCTGAATCAAGCATCTCTCAAAGACCACTACCACTTGCCATCAATGGAGCAACTACTGAGCATGGTGGTGGGGTCAGAGATGTTCTCAATGCTCGACAAATTCTCAGGATACAACCAAGTCCTATTAAAACTAGAAGATCAATATAAGACAACGTTCACCACCAAATGGGGGATGTTTGCATACCAGAAGATGCCTTTCGGGTTGTCAAATACTAGAGCAACTTTTCAAAGAGATATGGATTTGGCCTTCAAAGAACTCATAAATAAGATTATTTTGATATACTTGGATGACATGATCATGTTTTCCAAACACCGAGAGGATCATTTTGATCATCTCAAACTGATTTTCCAAAAATACCTTGAATTTGGGATTTCTCTAAACCCAAAGAAATGCATTTTTAGTGTCCGTCAAGACAAGTTGCTCGGACATATAGTGTCCAAAGAAGGTGTTTCCATCGACCCAGACAGAGTCAAGGCCATAAAAGACCTCCCCCTTCCAGTAAATAAAAAGGGAGTCCAGTCCTTTCTAGGAAAGGTAAATTTTGTTAGCTGTTTTATTTTAGGTTTTGCCAGAATCATAAGGCCCATCACCCTAATGCTCAAGAAGGATACACACTTCAAATGGACTCCTGAGGCCAATAGAGCTTTTGATGGAATAAAAAATGCTATCTGCTCAGCCCCTATTTTGTCTAACCCGGATATGTCTAAGGATTTCGTAATGTACGTTTTTTTTGGTCAATATAGTATTGCCATGGTCCTGACCGAGAAAGACGTCGAAAAGGGGAATGAACATCCTATAGCTTTCCATTCAAAGACCCTGAAGGAATATAAGGCCAAATATAACTTTGCTGAAAAATAGGCCTTGGCCACAGTAAAGGGACTCAAGAAATTCAGGCATTTCATTGCTTGCAATAAAACCATGGTGTACGTAGCTCATCCCGCAGTCCGAGAATACATCATGGAGGGTGATATTACTGAAAAGAGGGCCAATTGGATCATCAAGATCCCAAAGTATGATGTTGATGTTAGGCCGACCACGCTTGTTCGCGGCAAGGGCATATGTGAGTACATAGTTCAGGGGTGCGAACCCTGCGAAGATGAAAAAGCCACAGAAGAGGTTGTTATGCTTTTGCCCAATTTTCCAAAAGCATGCTAAATGGAGGCCAGGAAGCAATTCATGAAGACTGAGGTTTTTCCTGAGGATCTCCCTCCCGAAAAGAGAAGGTTCTATAGACTCCAAAATAGTGGTTTTTGCTTGATAGATGAAGTACTCTTCAAAAGGAATTTTGATGGAATCCTGCTCCGCTATGCAGATCAAAGCCAAGCGGATAAAATCTTACATGAATTCCACTACGGCTCCTTGGGAGGCCATTTCTCTGCACCTACAATTGCTATCAAAATTACCCAAGCCAGATATTTTTGGCCTTCTATGTTCAAGGATGCATACAATTCGGTAAGAGAATGCAAGGAATGCCAGTATTATACTAACAGAGGCAGAAAAGCAACAATGCCCCTCAAGTCTGTGTTAGTAGAAGAGCCTTTCACCCAGTGGGGTCTCGATTTCATCAGAATGATCAATCCCCCCAGTTTGATTGGACACAAGTGGATCCTGACTGCCATCGACTATTTCAACAGATGGTCTGAAGACATCTCTTTGAGGAACTCATCAGAAAGTGAAGTGCTGGCTTTCCTAGAAGACCTGGCATGCTGATACAGTTCTCCTAAAACCATCATATCAGATAATGCACACACATTCACCAGCTCGTGAATTACCCAATTCGCCCTCGATAGAGGTATCTATCTTAAAACCTCTTCTAATTACCATCCTCAGGGGAATGGACTTGCCAAGTCCACTAACAAGAACTTGATCAGGCTTATTAAAAGGATAGGTTCCGAATATAAGAGGGAGTGGCACCATCATTTGAGAAGCACATTATGGGCATACCGCATAACACCCAAACAAAACCTAAAAGACTCCCCATATAAGCTGGTATATGGAAAAGATGCACTTTTCCCCACATCTTTAGAGATCCCATCCTTGCAGCTACTTAAGTCTATGGAGGTGGTGGAGAATGGCCCCATGGTTGTAAGATTAGCGGAGATTATGGAGCTGGAAGAGGCAAGAGAGACAACCTTCGCAACTCTCTAAGACAAGCAGGAAACCATCAAAAGGTGGTTCGATAGGAAAAAGAGTTCTAGTCCGGTTTTTAGTCCTGGGGACCTCATGCTGAAGTACAATGAAAGGGCAGCGAAGCCCAACCAACACGTCAAGTTTGATTGCTTGTGGGAAGGGCCTTTCCGCATTCTAAACTGCAAGGGCGTTAACACATTCAAACTCAAAGACATGAATGGAGACCCCCTCTGGATTCCAGTTAATGGTTTCCACCTCAAGCCGTTTCACTAAGTTTTCTCCTTTTGTTTAGTGTACATATTGTATATATTGTGAATAGTTCTTTTGAGTGCCTAATTTATTTCATTTATTCCCCAAGCTAGTTCCAGCAAAGTAAAAGAAATTACGAAATATGCAAAAGATTGAGCAAAAAGAGAAAGTTTGTTATATTAAGCATTTTTGTATTTCTGTTATATTTATAGAGCAGGCTTCTGGCTCCTTTTTATAAAATGATAAGGCAAAAGTCGGCAACGACAGATCATCGCTGGTTCATTGGTCTTTCGTGTCCTCGTCTTCATCCATCAGGAAGTCTGAATCTTCACTATCATCAGGAGTCTTCCCTCCCTCTGACCACTCATGGTTGGAATCACTTCTAGGCTCCCCAGGCACGAAGACAACAACTAGTTTCAACCGTTTATGTGGTCTAAGAACTCGAGGGAAGATATAGTCCCTAAAATCAGTATACAATTCAGCATCTTCAGGGATGGGGACTATCATATGAATAAGCAAAATAAATTCTGCAGCAAGTTCGGCATGAAACAGATGAGAAGACAGTGTCATTGTCTTCAGCCCACTGACAAGCAGATGCCAAGCCACTTCCTCATTGTGAGTGATAAACATTTCCAGGTCAGATGATAGCGGGAGCCCTCAGAAAGGGACATGATATGCAACCACATTCTCTAGTCCGCCCAAGTAGTCTTGGGAAAAGAGAGCCCTAGTCAGCTGTGAAGCTAATAACCCAGCCTGACCGTAATCCAGTAGTGAAGCTATGAAGCACGAGAAGATGTCTGTGTTCACCCAATACCGATCCGCATGATCGATGAAATCCTCTTCGAGCACCCACTTGATAGCAGCAATTATCAGAGGATTTTTCCGCCGCGTCATCGGCTGCAATCTCTGATCAGAAATATTCCCAAGGAAAGCGACCTGTGCTTTGCTATTAACAAGCATAACTGGAGTATCCATGGTTGTAGAAACTCCATCGTTGAAGCTTGCACTATACAAAAGGAATGTCTGAAAAGACATATTTATAGAAAAATTGCAGCTCGAGATGACGAATGCTTAAGGTGCCAACCTCCCAAACTCCAAGGCTCCTGTCATTCTTCCATTAATTCGCACAAGGGAATGAGCCTAATTGCAGAGTTGGCAATGTCTTGCCAGGTACCTCGAAGAAGGAGTGTATGTAAGCGGATGCCACGCATATGTACAAGTACATCACGTTTAAAACTCAACCTTCGCAGGACTGTCTCAACTTGTGCAAGCTTCACTGCCTACCGATTCTCTCAATTAAAGATAAGATCTGTTTGGACGTGCCTTTTTCCTCAAGCGGATTCAACTAATGATGGGTTAACTAAATGATTTTTTGGGAAGCGAGAATGGCAACGTTCGTCTTCTTCGTTTCATCATATTTTTGTAACCTAAGTTCTTTTCTCTCTCAGATTGTCAAAAAGTTTGTCAGAAGGAAAGCCACAGCCTATAATGGAGGCCGAAGCAACACCCTCAGGCTCTGCCCATGGGAGTTTCTGGGTGGATGTTTTCAGAGAGCTCTCGTATTCCTCGCACGCCATTCCTCCCAAAGTGGAGTACCCAAGAACGAAGGCCAAGGCAAAGACGATCACTCGAAATACATCCGTTGTGTTGGATTCCTTAGAAAACGTTTTTCAAGCCAGAGGTCCGCAAGCAGCCCAAGAACATTAGAGAGGCCACATGCAACAGAATGCTTCATCATAGAGTGGAACCACAGTCTATGGCAGTCTGTTTTTGGGGTAGTGGTGCACCCCAATTCGTGGTTCCCATGGTCCCATATTGCCTTGAACTCATAGTGGTTTGCGCCAATGCTTTCGATCCCACCACCTGCTCTATCAACGACTCCCTCTTGAAGGTGGTAATATCTCTAGAAGCTGTTAGAGATATGATGTGCTACCCTATTTTTGAAGGGACAGAGGTTTTCTCAAAAAGTTCAATGGAGGAATTCTGGGGTACAAGGAGAGATGCATTGACCTTTTGCCAAAGGACACTTAGCTGGAGTCTATCTTCTAGGCTTTTGAAGTTCCCACTGTCATACACCGATCTAAAACATGATGACCTCAAGGATATCTCTTCTACCCTCACCTGGCTATGTGGTTATGATAATGACCAGGACATTACAGCCGCAATAATGGGTTTTATTTTTAAGTGCAGGATGCAGAGAGCCCTTTCACTTTGACTTATCCATTGCCATAGTAGGGGCCATGGTGAAGCAATTATCAGAATTTCAAGAGTCGCGACGCTTCAGGTTTTCCTTAGTCTTAGTCCATTTGCTCCTGCATTAGAATGAGGCCTTCTTTAGCCAGTGCATGCAGTTGGTGACTTGCAATGAGTCAGAAAATAGGATGCCGGTGTCGGCTTGGATGCCCCTGCTGCTAGCTTCTTTCGATGCGTACCAATTTTCTGACCTCTTCTTGACTCCGGTGCTAAAATATTTTGGTTTAATCCCTGATGAACTGTTAACCCGTTTCTCCCAAGTCCAGATGAACTGGATGTAGAACGAGTGCCCTCCCTATAATTGGTTCATAGGCCATGATTTTTTCATTTGTCCGAGTGCATGGTTTCTCCGAGGAGCCTTTCCGTCTACCCGTCTATGTTACCAAGAGGACCCTTGCTCTAGAGATTGCACGAAAATTGGTAAGAATTGAGAGGGATATAGGAGTAGGAAAGCATGATACCTCCATTACTGAAGACCACAAAGCCATCAGTTTGATCACTCCGGTATGGAGAAATATTGTGGAGGAGGTCTTGACGTCTAAGCTAACCCATCTCAGGCTGGTAGCGATCGATGACTCCTAGAGCTACGACCCTGATGGTTGCCTCAGTAAAAGAAAGAATGCAGTAAAGAATGAGCCGTGGAGCTCATGGGAGGGGCGCACAAACCCTCAGGTTGATGATCTAGATTTGTATGTGGGTCTTGATGATCCCCTAGTCCTTAAGCGCCCCCCGTGGTTGAGTTTCTATTCAGTCTTGCAGAGGTACAACCCCGCAAAGCCTATTCCTCGGATGATGTTAGAAAGTATGAAAGTGGAAGCCTGGCCCAAGAAAAAGAGGGAAGACTTTTTGATTTATCGATAAGAAGTAAGCCAACCTAGAGCTAATATTGGAAATGCCCCTTACGACGAGCGCTTCGAGTGAGAATGGTGTCAGCTAAATAAATCCGATGAAGATATAGGTGACAGTTCCCCATGTGGGAACTCGTCCCCCGAGGTGGTCCTGCATGAGGAGGTAGAGGTTATAAATATCACAGAGCAAGATCCAGAGCCTCAAATCCTCCTCCCTCTAACTAGTTTCGCCCACAGGCCCTGTTCCTAGGCTGGTAAAAGACAGGCCGAGAAGCAGTCGCGCGACTCCCCTTTGAGGAAAAGGTAGTATCCGAGTTCAACAAGGAGGAGTCTGCCTTCTCAATCTTCAGGAGTGCCCCTAGATCCGCAGTGGTCGGTGTTGTCCACAACTCAAGTACGTCCCTCTTTATCTTTGTCTCCTGCTCAAGTTGTTTCCTCTACTGTTCCTCTTGCTACAATGTAGACCCAGGTACCTATTGCCCTTACATTAGCACCCACCAGGACACCGGTTGAGCCCCAAGATATATTCCTATAGGCTTCCATCCTTTTCTCAGCCCCTACCTTCATCCCCACAGCTTTTCTCGCACAGATGTCTGAAGCAACCTCCATGTCGCGTAGGCTTGGTTTTGGAGAGTCCACTCCCTCCCAAATCATGGGGTCAACGTCCACGATTCCTTTTCCATCTAGAGCCTCTCCTTTCATCCCATTATTTTCTCCATTGACCCTTGCACATCCTATTCAGACTACTTTCAATGGGCCTATTTCCCAGTTTCCCTTTGTAGTCCCCCCAGGCGCCACTTTTGCCGACTAGGCTATTGATAACCCAGATGATTTCTAGCACCAAGTCACCTATCCCATGACTGCTCACATTAGTAAGACAGGCAAGTGAAAAGAAAAGGAAGGTGCCCATCCAGCCCATCCGCACTTGCAAACGCATTTCAATGAGGAGAAAGATTGTATTTTTTTGCAAACCTTTTCCCCAAAGTCGACAAGCCAGAGTCCCAAATGAGACCAAATGACTATGCCTTCCATTCTATTGACGGCAACCTTCAAAATGCTATGGCATCTGACAAGGTGGAGATGATGGAAGAAACTTCAAAGGTCATGTCTTCAGATTTCATCAGGAAGACCCATTGCCTAGAAAAGACACAAGCGGAGAATGAGCGTCTCCGAGAATCCTTGACCCAAAAGAGGAAGGAAGATAAGGCACGAAGCTCAAAAATTAATCACTTGCAGGGTTTGTTGACGCAAGCCAATTCAGAGAAGGGAAAGTCATAGTCAGCCCTTAATAGCTTGAGCACCTAGCTGAAAGGCCAGGAAGTGACAAGGAGTGCAGCCTTAAAAGAATTGTAGAAGAAAGACCTAGAGATTCAGCAGCTAAGGGCAGCTTCGAGAGATGCCACCCTATGAGATTTTGCCAAGATCAAGGGCACAATGAAAAGTATAAAAGAGAGACAAAAGAATGACAAGAACAAACCGTATTCTCATCAATATGCAAATGATCAACTGGATTAACTAATATAATGAATATGGGTCTGCTTATATAGGAAAGGCCATATAGATGTACGAGCACACAATCATGACATGTAGCTCAATGAGAAACAAGGGTAGGTAAGAAATACTACGAGTAGGTAGGAGAAATAATATAATATTCCACAAGAGGTGGATGACCCACCGAATATGGAGTGTAACAACAAAATAAGACCACAAAAGGTGGAATTTCTCTGACAAGCTATATCCCTATGTGCACACTTCCCTAAGTGTCTCAAATCCAAACTATGAAGAGATGCATTATCCTAAGTTAACTTAAGTAAAGTGTAATAATATCCATGATGAATATTTATTTACACCAACACCCCCTGTTAAGTGCAACTTAGGGGAATGAAGACTCAAGTCAACAATGCAAGATGGGTCTAGCTACTAGTCCATGATAGGTACCCATGTACAATATGCACATGCAAGCAAAACTATGCAATGCAATCTCTCACAAACGGAGAAAGGGAGAAAACCTAGTGGGAAAAAACTCCCCCCCCAAAGAGAGATGAATGTACAAAAGACTCTCAAAGAAGAAGGACAAAACCTCAAAGAGGAAAAAGTCCCCCCCATAAGAGAGGAAGGAGAAGCCAGCTGACCCCCCCTAATAAGACATCCCGCACCCCTAAGAGAGCTCGCAACTGCTAGAACTTACTCTCGGTGAAAGGTTTGGTGAATATGTCTGCAACTTGCTCCACTGTAGGACAATACTACAAATCAATGACATGCTCTTGAATCAGCTCTCAGATGTAGTGCATATGGATCTCGATGTGTTTGGTCCACTAGTGTTGGACCAAGTTCTTCAATATTGCAATAGTACTCTGATTGCTGCAATGTAGAACTGTCGGTCATGGAGTAGTGAACCCAAACTCTTTGAGAATCTGCTGAAGCCAAATGGTCTCAGTTGTTGTGTTAACAACTCCTCGATACTCAATCTTAGTCGAAGAGAGAGCAATAGCATGCTACTTCTTACTCTACCAACAAATGGGGCCTGAACCAAGGTGAAAACTATAACTTGAAGTAGACTTACGATCATCAAGATTGCCATCCCAATCGTAGTTTGTATAACCAACCAATCGAAGTCTTGTGCTTGCTGCATAGTGAATCCCATAGTGATGTGTATGCTGGATGTAATGAAGGATGCATTTGGCGGCTTTCCAATGAAGCTCATGTGGTTCCTGCATGAAGCGGGAAACCAGACCAATGACAAATGAAATATCAGGGTGTGTATGAGTCAACTAGATGAGACTACCCACAGGTTGACGATACAATGTGGCATCAATTGGTGGATAAGAACACTGAGCCTCAAGCTTGACTCCTAAAAGAAAGGGAGTCGGTGAAAGCTTACAATCAACCATATGAAAGCGTGCAAGTGGATCAAGAGCATACTTAGGCTGTGATAGTGTAATCCCAGAAGGTGACTGTGAAATCTCTATCCAGAGAAAGTAGTACAAAAGACCCAAGTCAGTCATAGCAAATCTGTCATGCAAAGTAGATTTGACCATGCTAATGATGGATGCGGTGCTCCCTGTAATGATCAAATCATCAACATAGAGCACAAGTATCAATTGAGAGTCATCTTGTCACAAAATGTAGACATTCGGATCGAAATGACACCTAGTGAACCCTACTGAGAGAAGAAAGGAATCCATCTTGGCGTACCAAGCCCTGGGGGCCTTCTTGAGGCCATAGAGAGATTTCCTTAGTCTGCAAACCAAGGAAGTATCCTGGATGAAACCCTGTGGCTGCTCCATATAAATCTCCTCATCAAGGTCACCATGAAGAAAAGCACTCTTCACATCCATCTGATGTACAACCCAACCATGAGCTACAAAAATAGCATGTGTCAAGAGAATGGAGTTCATCTTGGCTACGGGCACAAAGGTCTCAGTATAGTCAACACCTGGAACCTGAGAGAAACCTTTCAGAACAAGCTGAGCCTTATACTTATCCACACTACCATCCGCTGCAAACTTGGTTTGATAGATCCACTTACATCGAACCATCTTTCTCCCCTTAGGGAGATGGACTAAATCCCATGTGTTGTTCCTCATCAAGGAACTATACTCTTACTCCATAGCTTGACCCCACTCAGGAACCCCTGATTCTTCCTAAAATGTATGTGGATCGGAAGTGATAGCAATGAATGCATGTGAAAGATCTTGATGCTGTGATCGAGTCCTCCGTGTATCTGAAGGATCCCCTACAAGAGAACCCACTAACTCAATTGTTTGTTGAGCCCAACAAGGTCTAGGTGGAGGTGGAGAATGAGGCTCCTCAACTGCAAGTGAACCCTATGAGTCAGAGTTGAAGGAGTCTCATCATCTGAATCACTAGCATCACTATCCATAATGGAGGAAGGTGGAGGAGGTAGAGAGGCTAATGTTAGAGTAATTGGGTCTTTACTTGATTAATTAAACAATATTTGTTTAATTCTTTAAGTTTCCAATTATCTTTTTATACTTAAGCTAACATTAGGTGCATATTAATTAATTATTTTATTAATTATTATGTGCAAGCCTAGGGTTTTCCCTTTTTAGGGTTTATTGACCTATTAGAGGTTAATTTTTCTTTTCATTGTATTATCTTTTCACAATACATTTTTGGTGAATTGGAGCTCTCATCTTTTGAGAATATTTTTCCTGTGTTTTGTGAGTTCTTCAGATTATTGCTTCATTGCTTCTCCTTGTAACACGTTATTTAGCTTGCAGAAGATCTTTAGGCTCTTGTGGTGTTGTATTTCTCAACTCCAATATGGTATCAGAGCTCAGATCTACAGCTATCTGTTCCTGTTTTTGAGAATTTTGCATTGGAAGCAGATCTAGGGTTAGGCTTTTTTTATGAGCACTTTGGGCCTAAACAGACCTCACCATCGTGCTCAGAAGGCCCAAAAACCCCTATAGTCATAAAATTTGTTCATTTTTGACTCCTGAGCATCTGGGTGATTTTTTTCTCCCAATCAGGACGTACGACTCTGGCATGCAAATCAAGAAAAAAATTGCCTTTTTATGGCATGCAGGCCATATTTTTGAATTTTTAAAGAAAAATCACAAAAAAAAAAAAAAATCCAAAACAATTGGTAAAAAGGCGAATAGGAGGGCACAATTTTTTAGTTTTTTGGGTGTTTGGGCACCGGACCTGCCAATCCGGCATCGTACAATGGCTGTGGACCAGTCAGGCTGGCCCTCCGGCTACCTCGGCCCCCACTGGCTACACACTCCAGCAGCCCCGCCGACTGTCCCCTCCGGCAACCCAGCCACCCCTCCGGCCCCATGCCACCGCCACCGCAGCTTCCCGCCGGTGGCCCCTGCTACCACCTCTGCTCGGCCAGACCTCCACTCAGCCCAGGCTGCACCACCTCCGCTCGGCCAGAGCTTCGCTCAGCCTGAGCCCCACCTCCGCCCGGACAACCACCAGCTCCTCCTCTCTAGTCTTTTAGAGAGGGGGTTGGTTTTTTGGGCCTAGATTACGCATCTGGAGTCAGATTTTGGCGACTGAATAGGCATCGGAAAGGTGATTCTGAGCCGGACCTCATGGTGGAAGATTTTTTTTCTTTAATCTTCTGTTTGATTGTATTTTTTACCAGTCAAAGTCGGGCTTCTGTTTTGCACTTCCGGGGCCGTAGAATGGGCAAATGGACTCCGTTTTTCAAAAATGAATAGGCGTTGGAAAGCTCTCAGAATGCTCTATTCAGATTTGTGATCTTTTTTCTTAGAATATTCATCAAGTATATGAGATATCAGTTTGAAGTTTTTTTTCTTATGCACTACTTCCTTCTCGTTACTATGTACTAGGGTTTGGGTTTCTCTATTATGGGGGGGTGTTTTTTTTCTCACTTTCTGTCATTTATATCAGAAATCAAGAATACCTAAAATCTCAAAACAAACAAAACCTTTTGCATCTTCTGTCTATTATGAAAGATCACATAATAAAAATAAACCAACAAGCAAGTGCAGGTGCAGAGTTTTTTTGTTCTCATGGCAGATCCTTTAGTTGAGTTGTTGACTTCATACAACTATCACACCTAGAAGCCCCGCATCATGAGGCTTCTTAGGGCATGAGGGTTGTGGGCTTCTTCGGATGAGGTTCAACCAGTACTGCAGTGTCCTTATGAGATTCTTATGCATAGGAACAAGCTGGATGAGGCCATGGGTTTGCTCTCTTTGCATGTCTCCAACAGTCTTCTGTTTCACCTTGATGAGTTGCTTACTCCTTGGGATATGTGGTTGAAGTTTGATTCTCTCTTCGGGAGGGTCAATGAGATTTAGGCATTACAGATTGAGGCAAAGTTGATTTCTTTGTCACCTGTTCCTTTTCCCACTATTGAGGATTTTTTGAACAAATTCAAGACTACTAGATCTGTTTTTCAGGGATGTGGAAAGAACAAGACAGATATAGAGTGCATTCATTTGATTCTTTCGAAGCTTTGGGGTCACTTTCAGTTTTTTACCTCTTCTTTCTACTCCACCATGGATGGCTTGGGTGCTCGTTTCAACATGCCTACTTTTGATGTCTTTTGTGAGCGATTGTCTCATGAGCAGTCTCATCTTTCTTAGCTGGATACGCTCTCAGGATCCAAAAATAAAGCATTGGTTGCTCAGTCCTCTAAGGAGAAAGAGAAAAAAAAGCAGAAACTGAAGCCAAAGAAGCCTTCTGTAGGTAGTGAGAATTCCTCCATGCCTGCTCCTAAGTCTGATTCAAAACTATTTCCTCCCAAACAAGGGAAATCTTCATAGTCTAGTGAGTCTTCCTCCAAAACTAAGAAGAAATCAGGAGACACTTGCAGTTTTTGTGGCAAGGAAGGACATCTAGTTTCTAGGTGTTGGAAATGATTAGAGGCTTTAGAGGAAGCCATGCAGCAATATCACATTTCCTCACCTCAAGCGTCTTCTCCTTCCATAGGGAAAGGTCATGCTCTCACTGCTAGAGCTTCGACCTATGGGTCCACATGGATTCTAGATTCTGGTGGTTCTCACCATATGACACACACTCAATAGATGGTTACCTCTCTTGCCTCTTGTGGTACTTCATAGATTGCAGTGGGTGACTCAGTTTAGCTTTCAGTCTTGGGTTCAGGTTTTGTCTCATTGGATGGGGGTACTCTGCAGGATGTTCTGGTTGTCCCTGACATCTCGATAAACCTCCTATCCATCTATCAGATTTTCCACTCTAGCTCTGGTAAGATAGCTGAGTTCTCACCACATGATGTGGTTATTTGGGACCTCCATGACTCTGATTTAGTTGTTGCCATTGGGAGTGTTGACACTGCATCTCATCTGTACAGATTTGATGGATTTGAGCCCTCTGAGGGTGCAAGTTCTTCTCTTATAGCACATGCAAATTCTGTGAGTAAGCTTTGGCATGAGTGCTTGGGCCATGTCAATTACAGATATCTTGAGCAGATGAGTACACAGGCACTTGTTCTTGGGCTCCCACAAATTTTCTGCACTGATGGTGTTTGTCATGGTTGTGTGCTTGACAAGCATCACAGAGATCCCTTTCTGAAGGGAAGAGCCTCTCATGTTTTGGCACCCTTGGAGTTGATTCATAGTGACCTCATGTCATTTCCCACTCCTTTTTCAGGGGCCAAGTATGTACTCACTTTCATTGATGACTTCTCCAGATGCACATGGGTGTACTTTCTTAAGTACAAGTCTGATGTCTTTGATTCCTTTCGAGTCTTCAAGATATTTGTAGAGAAGCAGTCTGGTTTTTCTATTAGGTGGATACATACAGATAATGGGGGGAGTATGTGAATCAGGCTTTTAGAGATTTTTGCACTGAGCATGGTTTGCAGCATCAGTTTACTATTCCCTACACCCCTTAGTAGAATGGTGTTGCTGAACGCAAGAACAAAACTTTAGGAGAGATGGAAAATTGTATGATTCAGTCCAGGTCCTTAGATTCATCTTTTTGGGCTGAGGCAGTCAATTGTGCCAACTATATTCAGAATCGGATGCCTCACAAGGCTATTCGACATATGACTTCTGAGGAGGTTTGGTCTCATGACAAGCTTGATGTTTCCTTTTTCAGAGTATTTGGCAGTGAGGCATGATCTTTTATTCTTGATGCTCAGAGACACACCATGGAGCGGAAGAACCGACCTCTCATTTTTGCTGGCTATTGTGAGGATGTTAAGGCGTACAGGTTGTTTGATCCTGATTCTAGAGAGGTCCTATTTCGACAGGATGTTCAGTTTGATGAGCGCCTTCCCACAGTGGATACCTCGACTCCAATGTCTACTCCTCTGCCTACTCTGACCACTGCACCCCTTCAGGATCTTTTTGAGGATGATTCTGATGATGGTGCTGATGATCCACCATCCCCACCTCCACCCGCTCCACCTCAGATGCCCAAGTGGGCTCACCTTACTATTGAGGCGGCAGGTCCTATGGCCAGTGATCCTTCAGATACTCATCGCACTCATTCTCATACTATGGGTTCTAGTCTTTTGAGTCATGTTATTTCAGATGATCCTCAGAAGTTTTCAGAGGCGATAGGTCACCCTGAGTGGGATTGTGATATGGAGGAAGAGTATTCTTCTTTGATGAGGAATCATACTTGGGATCTCTGTCCTCTTCCTAAGGCCAGAAAGATGGTTAGGTGCTGCTGGTTGTTTCACACTAAGTATGTTGCTGATGGTTCCATTGATAAGTACAAAGCACATCTTGTTGCGAAGGGTTTTTCACAGGTTGAGGGTATATATTACTCCGAGACATTTGCCTCTGTCGCCAAGATGAACTCCATTCGCTTTGTATTATCTCTTGCAGCTTCTCATAGTTGGCCTATTTTTCAGATGGATGTGA
Organism: Cryptomeria japonica; assembly: GCF_030272615.1. Lineage (NCBI taxonomy): Eukaryota > Viridiplantae > Streptophyta > Pinopsida > Cupressales > Cupressaceae > Cryptomeria > Cryptomeria japonica. The sequence continues at coordinate 802,665,352 of NC_081414.1, read as the reverse complement.
AGAGTGCCTTCTTACATGGGGAGCTATAGGAGGAAATCTACATGGAGTAGCCTCAGGGATTTGTGCAGCATAGTTCTTTGGTTTGCAGACTTTGGCATTTATTGTATGGTCTCAAACAGGCCCCTCAGGCTTGGTATGAGAAGATAGATTCTTTCTTGCTCTCCACTGGGTTCTCCTACAATCATTCTGATCACACAATGTACATTCAACATCTTGAGGGTGACATATTGATTCTTGTGCTATATGTTGATGATCTCCTCATCACAGGTAGCTCATCCTCTATGATTCAGCATATTCAGGGTGCCTTGATGGATCAGTTTGAGATGACAGACCTTGGTCTTCTACACTATTTCCTTGGTCTTCAGGTGATTCAGTCTTCTGATGGGATCTCCCTCTACCAGCAGAAATATGCTCTTGACATGCTTCAGCACTTCGTCATGCTTGATTGCAAGCCTGCTCCCACTCCTTTTTAGTTAGGGGTTGTTTTGATTACTGCTTAACCCACTCCTTCAGTAGATTTTACACTTTACAGGCAGTTGGTTGGTAGTTTGTTGTACCTGTCTCACACTCGTCCTGATATTTCCTTTGCAGTTGGTCTTGTCTCTCGATTCTCCCATGATCCTCATGAGAGTCATTGGCAAGCTGCCAAACATATTTTGAGGTACATTCAGGGCACTAGTTCTCATGGCATTCACTACACATTAGGGGAACCTCACATTGTTGGCTACCCTGACTCAGATTGGGCTAGTGATGTCACTGATCGAAAGTCTACTTCTGGCTTTGTTTTCTATCTTGGCTCTCATCCTATCACATGGTCTTGCAAGAAGCAGACTGCTCATGCATTATCATCTACAGAGGCTGAGTACCGCGCTGTTGTGCTCGCTAGTAAGGAGATCTTATGGCTTCGACAGTTGATGACTGAGTTTGGTTTTCCTCCTGATAGTCCCACTGTTCTTTGGTATGACAATCAGAGTGCTATTCATATTTCCCGCAACCCGGTAGAGCATCAACGGAAGAATCACATTGAGCTTCACATGCATTTCATTTGCTAGTTGATTCATGATGGTGCTCTCATTCTGGAGTACATTCCCACTTCCGACTAGGTTGCAGACATCTTCATGAAACCTTTTGCATCGCCATGCTATCTTCAATTGTGCTCTATGCTTGGGGTGAAGGAAGTTGTCTTTGGGGGGTCTTTATGAGGCCTTCCTTCCTTCTACTTCTTTCAACATGTTCTTTTATCTCTTTTTGGAGAGGAGTTTTTTCCCACTGGGTTTTCTCCTTTGTCTCCGTTTCATAGAGATTTCATTGTATTTGGGTACCTGATCAGGCCTTGTTGCTGGGACCCATCTTTCATGCTTTCAGTAGTTGTTCTAGGTTTTAGCTTCTCCCTAAGTCTAGCTTAAGGGGGGTGTTAGAGTAATTGGGTCTTTACTTGATTAATTAAACAATATTTGTTTAATTCTTTAAGTTCCCAATTATCTTTTTACACTTAAGCTAACATTAGGTGCATATTAATTAATTATTTTATTAATTATTATGTGCAAGCCTAGGGTTTTCCCTTTTTAGGGTTTATTGACCTATTAGAGGTTAATTTTTCTTTTCATTGTATTATCTTTTCACAATACATTTTTGGTGAATTGGAGCTCTTATCTTTTGAGAATATTCTTCCTGTGTTTTGTGAGTTCTTTAGATTATTGCTTCATTGCTTCTCCTTGTAACACGTTATTCAGCTTGCAGAAGATCTTCAGGCTCCTGTGGTGTTGTATTTCTCAACTCCAATAGCTAAGCTAGGAGAGCTTTACTCAAAGTGATTACTCCTCTCAATAAACACCTCATGTGTCTTCGGATCCATCAATCTATATGCCTTAATACCCTCAGGATATCCAACAAAAATGTAAGGCCGACTCTGAGGTTCCAATGTCTTGCGTTTCTGCGGAGGTATGCGAGCCCATGCTGGATACCCAAAGACTCTGAAATGTCTCACAATAGGTTTCCTACCACCCCAAGCCTCAAAAGGAGTAATACCTTGCAAAGCTTTGTGAGAAAGCCGATTTTGGATGTGTGTGGCACAACTGATAGCCTCTACCCAAAAGGCGAGATCAAGAGAATGTGCATGTATCATAAAACTAGCCATTTCTTTGAGAGTTATATTCTTGCAGTTCACAACTTCGTTCTACTGTGGAGTGTATGCAACAGAATGCTAAAGATCGATCCCCTCAAATATACAAAAATCCTCAAGTCTTTTGTTCACCTATTCCCTTCCATTATCTGTATGAAGAATCTTGACCACTTTCCCGGATTGCTTCTCCACACAAGTCTTGAAGTCCTAAAATCTATCAAATACTTCACTCTTATGAATGAGAAGGTAGACCCAAATGAAGCGAGAGTAGTTATCAATGAAGGTGATGTTACTACTTATCATATATTCAAAGTCATACTATATATTCCAGTCGATTAGTATTACCGAATCATGCAGTCGGTACACATAGAGAAGTCGGTATGAACAGTCTAGTCGGTTACAGAAGAAAGCAGTCACAGAACGCAGTATTCACCGAGCTGTTTACCGAGTATTGTTTCATGGCTACCGAGTAGTAAAGTTAACTCACCGAGTGAAACGTATTACCAGATACATTGAACCTGAACATGCACATGAAAACGTGTTACAAGATCGAGGCACATCTAACTGTTATTACATTGGAAATTGCACTAGAAGATTGTGTATGATTGCAAGGTCAATCTAACCAATGAAATATTTTGTTTAGTTATTCATTCGAGGAATCTTGTTTGTAAGATCGAAGCAATGAATTAAATCACTTCTTTAAGAGATCTATTTATACAGCAGGGGAAGAGAGAAGTGTATGTGTGTGTATGTATGAAGGAAGACTATTACAGAGACACAGAGAGTTCACCGAGAAGGTTATCAGTGAACAATCGAAGAACAGAGTAAACAGAAGGGTTTATCGAGTTACAATATGGGTTACCGAGGTATGCTATAAGCTAGGTAATCTTATTTTGAGCACATAGAATCTGCTATAACATTTCATATGTAAAGTTGCAGATATTTGTAATGATTTTATTGTAATATTGAGAAGTTGAAAGAGATACCTTTAATAGGGTAAAAGACTCTAGCCAAGTCTATAAATTGTAAATCCTCTAACCAGGTGCAACATTTTATATAGTGTTGTAAAATCCTTTAGCAAGGTAGATCTAATAGATCTTGTTACTCCTAATAGGGTAAGCTATCAGAAATAGCTAAATGTAGCTCTAACCGAGCAACCTTTATTATTGCAGTAGTGAAGTTGTGGGTGCCATCCCCACCATGGTTTTTCTCTCTAACCAAGAGTTTTTGCGTGACCAAAATATATATGTTATGGAGTGAATCATGTATAATTGTTATCTGTTTGTTTTAGCTTTATTTTATGTTACTGCACTATTCTATTTATGCATAACAGTAAGGTTATTATTGAAGAAAGGTTTTGAAGTACTGATTCACCCCTCCCCTCTTAGTACATTAGCTTTCCATATTGGGCCTAACAATTGGTATCAGAGCTTGAATCTTGGAAAAGGGTTTAACTACCTAAAGAGAAAGATCTTATCAATGGAAGGCTACAAACAATCTTGGAGGATTGTGTATCTAAAAGAAGAGCTAGATAATGCAAATCAAGTGATTGCAAACATGCAAAGGCAAATGCAAAAATATCTAAAAGTAAGGAGAAGATTATCTGATGACTTGCAGGATTCTCAAGAGTTAGTGGAACAAATCGAGACATCATCTGAGAATAGTATATCTGAAGAGACTGAAGAAATGATTGGAATGCTGAAAGAAAAGAACAAGGCACTGGCTGATCAACTAAAAGCAATGAAAAGAGAACATGAACATTTTAGCACACAGATGACTGAAAATCTTGATGCATTGAGGACAACCGAGGACAAAGTAAGAGATCTAGAAAGAGAGAAACAACAACTTGAAACTTTAGTATCTGATAAGGATGATGAAATCATAAGGTTGATTGGAATTCAACAAAATCTGACAGATCAACTAGGTTATACACATCATGAAGTAAATCTGAAAGATGATGAGAATCAAGCATTGAAACTTGAAGTATCAAGGTTGAGCAATGAACTTGAAACAGAGAAGAAATCCAAGGAAACACTAAAGAAAAGTTATTAAGCATCAAAGATGTTGGATGAGCAACTGAATACAAGAAGACCCAACAAAGATGCAGGACTCGGTTACAAAGGAAAAGAATCAATCGAGAAAGGAATTCATACTACCGAGAGAGGAGAATCATCAAAGCAAGTTGGAAACGGGAATAACATCAAAAGGAAGAAGCCTATTTGCTACTATTGTGGAAATCAAGGTCATACTGCCAACATATGCCAGATCAGAAATGGTAAGCAATTGAATATCACTAAGTCCAATGGATATTGTTACAATTGCAATAAATATGGTCACACATCTAATCAATGTAGGACAAAGTCTATTAAAAACTATCAGAAGGCAAAATTCAAAGGGTTTTGTAGAAATTGCAATAGATATGGACATAGTATCGAGAAGTGCTGGTCTAAGCAAAATAACTATATGCGGTATCCACACCGAGAAAACACTAGAGGTTACCGAACTCACACAGATCCTTACCGACAATATGCAGCAGTACCATGGGATTACAATACAAGGATATGGTGCGAATGTTGTGGAAGATATGGACATATTAGTGCCAACTGTTTTGTAAGGTTTGGAATGAACAACCGAAGATCATGGAGAAATCCTAGTATGGCATGTTTTCATTGTCACAAAGTTGGACATTTAGCTGGAGATTGCAGAGATCAACCTAGAAGAGACACTGAAGAGATAAAAGAAAAATTCAAGATGATTTGGAAAAAGAAGGAAATTATGTCAGATGAAGAAAGCACCTTACCTACCGAGTTAGGTGCACCTATTTCAAATTAGTCAGGAAAAGGTATGAAGGGACTGCATTCTCTAAAGGTTAAATCATAACAGTTCCTATCCTATTATGTACAAAATTCAAAATCTGCATAGTTAAGATGCAATTAGTCAGTTTGAAATTCTATTAAAAATACTTTATAGGAAACCTGTCAAGTCAGTGTATATAGGAAACCTATCAAGTGGGTTAATAAAGGAAATTTGATTACTCGGTTAAAACAAAAAAAAAAGGAGTCAATCGATAAAAGGTGAACTGAGTGCATTTAATGTTTTGACCTAACTTGCATGGAGCCCGATAAGGTATTTTTGAGTACTTAAAAGTATTTTCGCGGTCATTTTCATTCACCAAGTTTTCGAGAAGCAGAGAAGAGCGAATCAAGGCGATCAAACTTCATTCAAAGCGAATTTCAAGGTATTTACATCAAATCTATTCACACTGTTAAGCTGGTTTCCGATCTAGTCAAATTGCTATTGTCTACCGAGTGTGAAGCGTTAGTCATTTGTAAACCCTAAGGATAATTTGCTAAATTTTACCCGAAACTGACAATGGCGCCCAAGATCCAAGATCCCGTAGTTGTCAAAAATGTGGAGAAGCCCTCGCTGAAATATTCTTTAACTCCCCAAAGTTGCCTCTGAATCGGATGACAAAACTACATTTTCACTCATCCCAGATCGAGTCTTGTTAGTTGAAGATGTTAGATTCTTCACCAAATGCCGTGTTGAGGAACTCGGTCATGTTGAGATTAGTGACACATATGATGAACTTTGCACTGATGGCAAATTGGATAGCAAATTTGAGCATATCAAAATCAAGGGATTAACTGAAGCCCTAGTTTATCCCCGTGTGTTCAAACCCCAGTGGGTTAAGTTTGTCTTGAGTAGAGTACATGATGATTTCATGTGGCTATAGGAGCAACCATTTAAGATCACTAAGGAAATCATTCATCTAATCACCGGGTATCCTATCTATGATCATGCACGAGCACAGAAAATGATATCACAAAAAGAGCTAATCAGTCTAACTGGAGTAGAATCTGATTACTGAGGACTGAAATTGAATAATGTCACTGATGCAGAACTCTAGTTTGCAATTAAAGTAATTGGTTATTGTTTCTTCCAATCTACAAGGGAAAATAGTGTACCATGTACTGCAGATGACTTGGCCTACAAAATAGTGAAGAAGGGAATGAAAGTAGATTTATGTGAAGTGCTACTAAAGAACTTGTTTGAGAACCTGAACACAATAAGGAAGCCAAAGAAGAACAACTCGACAAATACACTAAAGTTTGGTTCACTTCTTGTATGCATGTTTTTCTACTTTGAGAAGTTCTTTCCCTCAGTCGGTAAAGTAGTAAGGGAGCTACACCGACGTATCACCCATCAAATCAATGACTTTATCAAGAAACTGGGAGATAACTTTAATGATATCATGGATGACTATTTCTGCAAATTTCAAGAGAAGGTGCAGAACAGGTACAAGATTCCACCACAGCTGGTAGAAAAATATAAGGATAATATATGTTTTGAGGTAGACACTGATTATTGTTATGTGAATGCTGTTGAACCGAGGACTCAATCGTTGCAACCAATGGGTTATGAGATTGATTATGATATAACACAATAGCAAATTGATGCCTATTTATCATTGCCAAGGCATGCAACTGAACTAAGATATGGAACATATGAAGAGGTGAAGGAAAAAGTAAAAATGAGCATTGTAGTACCTAAGGCTACAAGAAAAGCTACAAAAATGATAATGGTTTTATCTGAGAAATTCGGAGAAGAATCCTCCTCTACACCTGTCAAAGGCAATTTTTCGATTACCGAAGAGGAATCAGAAGCTCAAGAGGCAGCAATAACATTAAGTACAGAGTTGCCTAAGGGTAAAGTTTTGAAAAGAAAGAAACAGGACATTTGAATGGCCCTACCGAATCCACCAACAAAGAGACCCAACACTAGAGCATCAGCTGCATCATCGAGTGAGAAACAAAAGAGTGTTACTGCACCCAAGGTAACCAAGACCTATAAGAAATATACTCGGAGACTCATTTTGGTGAAAGAGTCGAGTGATACAGAATCTGATGATGTGAACAAATTTCAGATTGTAAAAAGCAAAAAGGTAAATATTCATAGTGTTGAAATTTTTTGTGCCAATCTTAAAGAATACAGTGGATTTGTAGGATTTAGATATGTTAAGTATGAGACTAGGAATAATGATGAGAAGTGACAAATTGAAGAAGTTGTCATTTGTACACTTCTAAAGTTTTGGCTAGCTCCATTAGAACTAGCAAAGTCACTTTCGAGTGAATTATACTTACATATTGATAACAGATGGAAATATGCAATGGACTCAGAGAGACAAATAAGAGAAAGAAGTCTAGTCCATCTATTCCTTGATATGTCTGTAGCAGAAATCAAGGAGCATTTGACCACATACAATTCTAAATTTCTTGTCAAACAGAGAGCCTTAAAATTGATGAATGGGCTATACATAGATGTGGAGAATGAGACAAAAGCCAAGTGGCAGGAGATCTTCAAATAAAAGGATGTCGGTGAACAATCTCAAATTGAAATTGTTGATGTCACCGAGCAAGATCCAGATGTCACCGAGCAAGGTCCAGACCTGACTGACACTATTCAAATTGATGAAGATGTAATGGATGAAGCAAACCCGGAGTAGGAAACGATTGAAGGCACTACCTATGCAAAACTTGTATCTAGTGAATCTGTTTTAGAACAAGTTTAGCCTTATCCGCCGGTGAAGCCACCTATCTCAACCGAAGCTCCTAAGGACACAGAGCAAGGCACCGAAGGTAACAAATCTGAAGCAGTAAAAGACACAACCAAAGATCAGACGTCTCAAGCATCGTCGAGCACTGCAAATGTTACAGCTGAGACCCCTAGCACCGAGACACCCAAGGACACTACAACGGCTATAGGAACCAACCAAAGTGTTGCATCTACCAAGCAACCTACTGAGGGTCAGCAAGCCTCACAAGCACTTGTCTTAGTGCAACTGACCAAAGGAAAAGAAATGAAGGTGAGAAAGCATAGTTTCAAATTTGACTTGACTAAACCGATAGTGTTGCCCAATGTCGACATCTCAAAATTAAAAGGGCAAGCACTTATTGATTTCGGTGAACTATGCAAAGCAAAGGCCGAACAGGAAAAACAATTGGCTATTCAAAAGAAGAATAAAGTACTTCAGAAGGTTAAGACACTACTAACAAAAATGCTACCTTTAGCAACAGTGTCAACCGATGCAACCATCCACATTCAACTAGATGAACTCCTTACTCAAATAGAAACATCTGGAGTTGATGCATCTGATTACTTAAGCAAGCTAAAGGATAAAGAGCTTACAACAAAAATGATTGAAGAGGTACAAAAAGCTCTCGCTATAGGAAAAGTAAAGCTTGTCAAATTCATTGTTGAGTTGTCCCCTCAACTCAAGCAAATTCTTTATTTATTTCAGAAACTGTGTACATTTTCCTTATTCATTAAAGATATCAAGACTAAAATTGATGTAATTGAGAAAGAGATCACCGATCTCTCAACTAAGTTGACCACCGAGCCTAATTCAGTTCAAAATTTTTATACAAAGCTTCAACAACTCATGGCTCAATAGTTATAACTTAGGAATGAAGAGCATAAAATCAGGATGGACATAATGACCCTTCAGACATTATTCCTTCCTCATCTCTCATCAGTACAGGAATAGATCAACAGAGCTACATGCCTATCAACTACACAAGAGGGAAGCACTCTTGATGGCTTAATATTTGATATTCAGGCACAAAATTCATTAATGGAAAGTGTAAAGGATCCACTCTCAGTTGCCCTCACCGACGCCCGAACCAAGTATAAGTCTATTTTTGATCAGTTACCGCCTCCGGATGGAAATTAAGTTTTTGATGTTTGTCAAAAAGGGGGAGTAATATTATAATACTACATAAAGGAAAGTAATACTCGACAAAGGGGGAGTAATACTATATTTGGAGAGTAATACAATTTTGGTAACACAGTTTTGAGTATTGTATACAAGGGGAGTATACCGAGCAGAATATACAGAGCATTCATAGCACACAAGCACAGAACAGAACCGAACATGCAAAATTCAGAGTTATGTACAAAATAATGATAAGGGGAGTATATCTGCATATACTATTTCATTGACTATTGTATATATTGTCAAGTGTAGTCATTTTGCAAGTATATAGTTTTTGAGTTATGACTTTGAAAGTAGTTTTTGTCAAACATCTCAACTAATGTCAAAAGGGGAGATTGTTAGTACTTATCAAATTGCCATTAGTTTTATATTCAAAGTCATACTATATATTCTAGTCGGTTAGTATTACCGAATCATGCAGTCGGTACACACAGAGAAGTCGGTATGAACAGTCTAGTCGGTTACAGAAGAAAGCAGTCACAGAACGCAGTATTCACCGAGCTGTTTACCGAGTATTGTTTCATGGCTACCGAGCAGTAAAGTTAACTCACCGAGTTGATATTCACTGAGTGAAATGTATTATTAGATACATTGAACTTGGACATGCACATGAAAATGTGTTACAAGATTGAGGCACATCTAACCATTATTACATTGGAAATTGCACTAGAAGATTGTGTATGATTGCAAGGTCAATCTAACCAATGAAATATTTTGTTTAGTTATTCATTCGAGGAATCTTGTTTGTAAGATCGAAGCAATGAATAAAATCACCGCTTTAAGAGATCTACTTATACAGCATGGGAAGAGAGAAGTGTATGTGTGTGTATGTATGAAGGAAGACTATTACAGAGACACAGAGAGGTCACCGAGAAGGTTATCAGTGAATAGTCGAAGAACAGAGTAAATAGAAGGGTTTACCAAGTTACAATATGGGTTACCGAGGTATGCTATAAGCTTGGTAATCTTATTCTGAGCACATAGAATCTGCTATAACATTTCATATGTAAAGTTGTAGATTTTTGTAATGATTTTATTGTAATATTGAGAAGTTGAAAGAGATACTTTTAACAGGGTAAAAGACTCTAACCAAGTCTATAAATTGTAAATCCTCTAACCAGGTGCAACATTTTATATAGTGTTGTAAAATCCTTTAGCAAGGTAGATCTAAAAGATCTTGTTACTCCTAATAGGGTAAGCTATCAAAAATAGCTAAATGTAGCTCTAACCGAGCAATCTTTATTATTGTAGTAGTGAAGTTGTGGGTGCCATCCCCGCCGTAGTTTTTCTCTCTAACCAAGAGTTTCTGCGTGACCAAAATATATGTGTTATGGAGTGAATCATGTATGATTGTTATCTGTTTGTTTTAGCTTTATTTTATGTTATTGCACTATTCTGTTTATGCATAACAGTAAGGTTATTATTGAAGAAAGGTTTTGAAGTACTGATTCACCCCTCCCCTCTCAGTACATTAGCTTTCCATATTCTAGTGCAAGCTTGTCCAACGATGAGTTTGGAAGCTAGACACAAATGCTGCATATTCTGGTACAAGCTTGTCCAACAAGTTGAATATCAATTGAGCATCCTTTTTGTCAATTCCACAATCCTTAAGCTTTTATCTTAGCTCATTTTCTTTGGTGACATAATCTTGGATTGTAGCAAAATTCTTGGGATCCAAGTTGGTGAGCTCATTGTCAATCTTGTAACCTCTAATTTCATCAACTTGACCATACAATTTTTGAAACATATCCCAAGCCTCTTTGATTGCAGTACACTTCTCAATGTGAAAAATGAGGTCATCTGATACATACTTACGCAAAGTTCCTTGAGCCATTTAATTCTTACTGAGCCATTCTAACCGAGCATGAAGATCAACCTTAGGATCAGGTGGTGCTACTATTGTTCCATCTATGTAATGCGTGAGACTTTTTTCCATTAATTTGCTCCATACTTTAATTTTCCATGATGCATAATTATGTGGAGTTAAAGGTGGAAATTTATAAGGACTCGTTGCAACAAAAATAAAAGAGATGCACAATCACACAAGACACCCCCCCAAATTCACTCAATCAAAGAACCCCTCCCCCCCCAACAAAATAAAAAATAAAAAATGATGATTTGGCACTTTATACTTAGTGCATGTACAATGGGCCACTTGCAAAAAATGGCAAAGTGGACTTTTGATTTCAACTTTACAACTACCCCGATAAGGCCAAAGGAGACTCAAACTAATAATGCAAGAGATCTAAACTAAAATCCAAGCAAATTACAAGTACCAAATAGGCCAAAAAGGACCAATATCTGAAAGTACAATATCCACTTAAAATATCTGAAAACTGATCATATATTATGAAAGTAGACAAAAAAAAATGCACTTTCAAAAAAAATGACACCTGAAAAGGAGGTCGTATGAGCTCAAATGAAGCCTTTGAAGTTGCAAAATTGAGGATTGGATAGGTAATACTGAGAGAATCCAAAAATTCCAAAAAACCTGTGCACCAAAATCAGAAAATAACCACACCACTATGAAGAGCATGAAATTTTTTCTCAAATAAAAAAAATTGCACCCAAAAAGGAGCAAAGTTGAGCAAGATATGACCTTCCAAAGTTGAACTGCAAAACTGAAAAGCTCAATGAGAGGAGGTTAATTTTTTTTTGAAATAATGCTGACGTGGTATTGATGTTAGCAAATGATGGGCTTAAAATTCATGCCCGTCTGACCATCAAAATTTTTTTTGCCTCCCCCTTGCATGCCTATCTGTACAGTACAGAAAAGATGATGTGGACAGGTGACTAGGCAGGTGTACGACTGATGACGTGTCAAGTATGTTGATGTGGCAGTTGGTGGGATGAGCAAGTGATGAGGTGGTATGGTTGTAGTGACTGGGCAACTCCATGTGGCAGTAGCTGCAGACTAGGCTGTGGGCCCGACGTCGGAGGATCGGTGGGAGCTCTACCGACGGTAGGGTCGGGATTGGAGGGCCGATAGTTGGTGCCGGAGGGCCGGTGGGAGGCATCGGGGTTGGGCTGGAGCTGTCTGTCGAAAGGGTTGTCAAGGGGGTCAGGTCGATGGTGGAGGGCACAACAGTCAAAACTGTACGATGACCACAAACGACAAATGTGTCGGCAGGGAGGCCGGGTCCAGTCAACGGGAAAGGTCGGATTTGTTCTCGTAGTGGTCGGGGAGGTATGACGACAGGCAGTGGCGTCCGTGCAGAGGCAACGCCTTGCAAAAATCCTGCAGCACACGTAGGGTACGAAGATCACGAGGGGGGTCTGCAGACCCTCCAATTTTTTTTATTTTTTTTGCTATCGCCTTTTTTTCAAAAAAAAATTTAGAAAATAATTTTTTAGTTTTTTTCGAAATGTATATGACAAATAGCCAAAATAGGCAAAAAAAAATTTCTCACAAAATATAGTTGACTTTATAGTCAAAATTCATGGAAACGGTCTCCCAGATGCAACCGTGGTGTCCAAATTGCTGTATGACACCCCCCAAAAATGAAGATCCCCAAATCCAAAAATTGAAGCCTCCAAAATGTCTCTAAAAGACTAATCAATGAAACCCTATAGGCTTTGATACCATGTGAGATTTTGCCAAGATCAAGGACACAATGAAAAGTATAAAAGAGAGACAAAAGAATGACAAGAACAAACTGTATTCTCATCAATATGCAAATGATCAACTGGATTAACCAATACAATGAATATGGGCCTGCTTATATAGGCAAGGCCATATGGATGTACAAGCACACAATCATGACATGTGGCTCAATGAGAAACAAAGGTAGGTAAGAAATACTAGGGGTGGGTAGGAGAAATAATATAATATTCCACAAGAGGTGGATGACCCACCGAATGTGGAGTGTAACAGCAAAATAAGACCACAAAAGGTGGAATTTTTCCTACAAGCTATATCCCTATGTGCACACTTCCTTAAGTGTCTCAAATCCAAACTACGAAGAGATGTATTATCCTAAGTTAACTTAAGTAAAATGTAATAATATCCATGATGAATATTTATTTACACCAACACACCCAAAGGCAAGTTCAGCTGTGCAAAGAAGTCCGTCTAAAGGAAGAATACACCCAACAGCTAAGTGATGCACAAATTATGCTCTCAGAGGAGATGGCGAGGTTTGAAGAAGAGCTCCAGAGTAGGGATGATAGTCTAGAATTGTCCGAAAGGAAATTCCTAGACATAGAAGTTTTGTTGCAACAATAACAAGATCGCATAGTGCCGCTCTAGCAGGCAGTGCAAGACGGAAATGCCATGATCCTTGCTATGGAAAGCCAGGTGATCATCAAGAAAAATAGGTGCAAAGAGTTGCAGCACGAAGTAGCTTCTAGGAGCGAAGAGATTTCACAATTGCTAAATATTCCTCCCCCCGCGTAGGTTTCTCAAGATTTTTTGTCAATTCTAATCGAATTGTATGTTTCCCATTGGGAAAGTATTAAGCTATATAGCCCCTCATTGCAGTCTGTGCTGAGATTCATCTGGAAAGCGCAATCTCTCTGTGCCGAGGTAGGAGCCCTTGTCAACAGATCTATGGTCATCCTTGGTCCTAAGATTCCCATGGCTTAGGACCTAATCCAAATGTTATATGTAGCCCAAGATGAAGAATTGAGAGCAAAGGGGATAACAAACCGCTGACAACTGATCAAGATGATGAATATTTTTATCAATCATCATAGGGTGATCATGCATGTAGCAGCGGCACTTGAACCCACAAAAATCTCCATCCCAGATATCAAGCAACATATAGAGAGGTTTGTCTCATTAGGCCTCCCTTCTTCGTTCCCTCCAGATGGTTCTGTTCTAGGGGTTGAACAAGTATTAAGTCAGGTCGAGCATTTGTAGCAGGATAGATCCTTTATCAAATGCCTGAGTAATCCCATCTCTGCGGAGGAGGTTGAATGTCTCCTGCACCCCTTAGCTCAACTCTATGCACTCCTGAAGTTGGTCCATGATGAGCCAGTCAGCCTGCCATTTGATGAAATTATCTGCCTAGATCAACATTATCAGAATCTGGAATCACAAGTGTTGCCCCTGAAGAAGATTAGACCCCCTTGTAGCAGGTCTATGATCTGCTCTGCCCCATTCTAGCATAAAGTCTAGTCTCCAAACCAACAATTTTGGGTTCTTGTATTCTGCAGGCAAAATCCTCCCTTTTAGTCGCCAAGAAATGTTCACATTGTTTTCGGTTAAAGTCAGCGGGCGAATTTTTGATCGGAATGCCTCTTTTCTTTCTTTAACTATCTAGCCACGCTCGAGGTACGGTCCAATTTTCATCTCAGCATTTCCCCGACGACCCGCTTTTTACGTTTTGAAGTCTCAAAGAGCGCGAAGGTGACAGATGGATCAGTTCTAGTGACTTGGCTTTGCTTTTGGGCCCCGCCTCATGGTTTGAAAAATGGATACACTTGGCCTCTCTGCGCTATTGGTAGTTTTTCGGTTGGGAGGCTCTTTTGTAGAGTTTCCTCTATTATTCCACGTGTCTTTCAGTGTGTGTTCCTGTGGAGTGCCAAGACATGGTTTTTCTATTCAGGTGGGTAGGAAGATCATCGTGACTAGGTGAGATTAACAACTTCGAAGGCCGTTTTGTTGGGCGTGTTCCTGCGGAGTGCCACAACGTGTCTTTTCTGTTTCAAGGGTGGTTGTGCTCGGTTGGCGGATGTTTGGGCTGTTAGCAGAGCCATGAGATCTATTTATGCTAGTGTTTTCCCTGTTATGGGGTTCAAAACTTTCAAAAGAAACAATTAAGTTTTCTTAGTTACAATTTTGGCCTTTTAGCTGTTACTATTTTCTGAAGAAGGTTAATCAAATTGTGCCTATGGCCTTTGCGATGCCTCTTTTCAGTATGCTCTTATGGTTTTTTGTTCTTTTTATTATGATTGTGATAACTTTGGAAATATATATCTAAGATTCTGTCGATTAAACTATTTTTTGCACTTGTTATCTGGTAGATGCATGATTGATATTTCTTTATGTTGCAAAGGAATTTTGATTGTATCTTAGTTGTGGTTGTATCCAGACATGTAGATTGTTGAATGGGCTTTAAAACCACATGTCTTTGGGTTTTATATGCTGATAACATTTTTAGAAAAATACTCTGGCGTATCTCCTCAATAGTTTAGATTTTGTTGTTTTGAGTTTTTTCCTTCTTCCTCTTTTCTCAAAACCATAAGGAAGAGCTGACTTCTCAAACCTGGAGGTCATTCAGCGAGTCTCGCACAATTGGTCCCCCATCACTGAATTTCCCATAAGGTCTTTTGCTTCCAGAGTAAAATTTAGAGTCAACAGTAGCCTAATGAATAATCACTTAGTAAAATTCAAAGAAATAACATGATCTTTATTACTTCATATTAATAAAATAATTATATTTTATATTGCAATGGTTTATGCCATGATGCCCAATTTATATGGACACAACTAAGTGTGAGTTATATAATTTTAATAGTATTATAATAGAATCACTAAAATCATTCATAAATTTGGAACCATGAACTAAAAAATCACTACCTTAAAATAATCATGAGTGTTGCTTATTTAGTGACCTTCTCATTTATAGTGATTCTTGTTCGCCACAAGAAGGTGCAAATCTTAATGTCTTGAGTGTTGTATGTAGTTACCCACATATGTAGAGGGAAGCTATTGGAATGAATGTGGCGATGATTGATCAATGAACCTTGGTGTAGTCTATACCATAATCTCTTTCTGTGTCCAATAAATCCAAAAATATATTCCTTTGTTATTGCATGTAGTGTGTTGCAAGATTTATAAAGTAAAAATGGTTGTTATTTTGTGTAATGGTGTAATTTGGAATTAGGGTTTCATCAATTAAGATAATAAAACCACTAAATAACCAAATTAACCCAATACATTGAAAGATGATTGAACCTAGTAGATCTAGCCTCAATCCAAATAAGGAAAGGGTTGAGATTTTGATTAATTTCACTAATTGAGAATGATTATCTTCTTTCTTAGTTGAATTTGGAATGTAGTTGTGAAATTAGGGCAAGATGAGGGATTATTGAAGTAAATTGTGGAATACTAAATGTTCCAGATGTCCTACAAAACCATAGACTATGATATGGGCAAAAGTATAGATTCATAAAATATTACTAGAAGTTCGACCTGATTTTTCAGGACCAAGTAGCAAAAATTTTCCTCAGTCCTCTGAATTTTCCTCCATCGAAAGCTAAACCTATTCTTCATTGTCGACTCTATTGAAATTCCTGAATACAACTCCTACACCTATTTCCTACACACAAAAGGAGAGAGAAAGATGTTGTGGATAGGGGTTTTCCTAAGTCAAACCCTAGTTTAGGAACTAACCTTGAATGAAATAATGCAAATCATAAAATAAATATTAAGGAGATATACCTTAGATTTGAAATTGTTGATGATGATGCAATCCTTTTTAAATGTAATGGTATGAAAAACATATGAACATGAAAAACCCTAATCAAACACACATGCTTGCATGAAGATTGATGTAACTTTGCTCCACAATGCTTGAAGGATGAAATATAGCCTTGAATCTTTGTAAATGCCTGATGATGAATGCTTCACGGATGCATGAATATTAGGCATAGATAATAGATTTCTTCTTAGATCCAAAATGAATTGATATGATATCTTTATATAGGGTTCCCTAAGTAATTTACTAGTTAGGCCGACCTCAAATGGTCATGTGTAGCCACGGGGACCAAAATCCATCAAGTAGATAAAGAGCCTACCCCATTTCAAATTGGGGCATGTTAAAGGGGTACCAGGTTGTTTTGGGGTACCCTAGTACAGACCAGGGTGCTCCATGCCTTGGTCATCTTACAAACAAGACCAACGAGTGCCTGCAAGAAGTTGAGTTCACTTTTTGGCCAAAATGTGGAAGTGTTGTCCCTTTTTTTTAGAATTCATCCCGTTTGACATAAAAAAGTGAAACAATTAAAGAATGAATCTTAAAAAAATTCAGTAATAGAAAATTTAGTGCTCGAAGTCTAGTTTCCAAATATGTAATTTATTTTAATACCCAGATCTTGAAAATTAAGTTTGAATAGGTATTACTAAAACCTATAGTTTAGAAGTCACTTTTTCATAACCACACCATGCCTGTGTATGGCAAGCATAATTTGACCTAAATTAAAGTATTTTTCTGAATCCTTTTGGGAAAATATTTGTAACTCACTCACCTTTGATGAGGATATTTTTTTGTAACTTTTTCTACATATTTTTTTTTGTTAATTTTTTATTGGGCATAATAGTTGTTTTGAAAAACCCTTGTCTATGACAATCATAATTTGACCTAAACTTAACATTTTTTTATTTAAAAAAAAAAATTGTATAGAATTGTCTCAAGTTTGATGCCATATAATTTGTTTTTCAAAAAACGTAAAAACAAAAAAACTATTTAAAAACTAAAAAACCTTGTTATTTTAAGTTTATGGACCTTTAAAAAAAATTGATCCAATTTTTTAAAAAATTACATATTTGGAATCTAGACATTCTCTATTGTAATGGGTTTTCATTGTTTAAAAAAATTCTAAAAATTTGGTGTTCAGATATATTTTTGAAGACATGATTTTGTATGGAGATTATTTGGCCTTCAAGTTGCAAGTCAAACCAGGTTCAAGCTAAAGGGTCGACACTCCAAGACATTTACCAAACCAAAATCTGAAGGAGAAACTGGGCCAAGATTCAATATTTTTACAAATGGGATATCCCATTTTGGATACGAGATCTTGTTTTGTTTTCTAAAATAATAAAAAATACATTTAACAAATGAGATCCCATTTTAAAACTAAACGGGATCCTGTTTCCTTTTTAATGTATTTTCAATATTTTTTGTATATCTAGCAATTATTTTTAGTAATATCACATGTCCTTTTGTATGAATTTTTATGTATTATTTTATCATCTAGTTGTCTTGTGGATGCTCTTTTGTTGCAATTTTATATCCATTTTGTTGAAGGTGTCAATCATTGCATAATTTTATTTTAGTCATGGGTTCTAAACAACGTCAAAAGAAGAAACAAAGGAGGGACATGATCACAGAGGAAATTCAAGCACAAAGAGAGAAGCAGACCAAATGTCAAAGAGATAGAAGAATGGGGATTCAAAAAATAAATGATCCTGATGCTTCTAGATCCATGATAATGAAAGAGACAAACATTCAAGATGATGCCTCGAGGGATAAGATGGACATATATGATGCAATTATGGACAATGTTGATATGGAAGATAATACGATTATGGATTCTAATCCAAGTACCACATCATCAAATCCAAGTACATCTTCAAATATCTAGGTAAATCTTCAAATCCTTCTTTGAAGGACATGGATATTGTGATTATAGATGATATTCATGGTAATGATTTATTAGAAGCTGGATATAACAATGTTGCTCGATTGATATTGTTCGCAACAAAATACAACAAATTAGAGATATTATAAATGAAAACCGTTGTGTTGGTGAAGATGAAATTCCTTTGAATGTTGAAAGTGAAAATCCTTATGAACATGGTGAAAATGAAAATCCTCCTATTGTTGAAGATCATGAAATTTTTTTTTATAAAAATTAAAAAAAATGTTTTGGATAATGTTCATGGTAAGATTTCTTGGAGATAGATAATAACTTATGCCAATAGAATATACAAAGATTTTTTTATCAAAAAAAATTAGCAATTCAACGTCAACTGATGATGCAATTGATGAGAATATGGAAAATGAGAAAAGTAATGAAAAAATAGGCATTTTTATGAAACCAACAAAAAAAGATGAATCAGTTAAGCATGCTATATCTACTATTGCAAGTGTCATTGAATCTATTGGAAAAAAGAGTCAATCTAAAGATAAAAATGTGGCACAATGAGCCATAACAACTGCTATAGTGAATAAAACAACCTTGAATAAAAGAATGGTAAGCAACATTAGTGGATTTTTTAAGATGCATCCTAAAACATTGGTAAGAGAAGCAAAAAGAAGAGAAAGTATTGAAAATGATCCAATTAACCAAAGTTGGAGTTTTTGTGGTCGATTTCCAAGGTCAAATATGAAATTAAATATTGAAGTGAAATCTTTGGTTGAAATTTCTAGCATGATAATACAAGGGTATTATCTAATGCTTGAGATGTTTTGAAGTTGAGAGTGGGTTTGAAAATTCGTGATCCTCATCCTATACCTATTTTGTTGTACTTAGGTTGGTTAAACATATGTTAGGAATTGCATGCAGAAAATATCAATTATATGCAGATAAATATAAAACACAAGAATAAAAACATAGAAATAATAACAACGAAGAGATAATATTTAACTTGGTTCACCCAATCTCGAGCTACATCCACCAAACAAAGAGTCCAATATTATTATCTAGTAAATCAAAAACCGATTACAACCAGCAATCTCTTGCAACTCAATACCGCTGCAAAATGCTATAAAATTCTCTACAGAAAACCCTAACCCTTAGCATTTTTATCAAGACTTATGTCAGTTACAAAATTAGGGTTACAACATGTTAGCCAATAGAAAAATAACATCCGACGCCACCTTGACCCCACCTTGGGGGCGTTGGCCCCAAACCCCTGTCGAAAATTATTGGGGGAAACCCCGCCGATAGAAGTAGGGAAAATTTAACCTCCGAGTCGGATTAGGCTCCATATAACAACAACATATACCTATTTATCTTTTTCCTAAAAAATTAGTATACTACATTGAATTTTCAAAATTTCATAAAAAAATATTAAATTTTATTTAAAAAATAACTAGTAGCTTAGAATTTACATTCGGTTTTGTACAAATTTTCTTCTTACATATTTTTAAAATTATGTTTATAACCTATTCAAATTTTTATGTCAAGTTTCCTAACTCTATTTTATGAATTTTCATCACTACTTAAGGGCCTAGTTTTGACCACAATGATCCTACACACACCCACAACATAGTTTCTCCATCTAAAGGGTGAAAATTCTATATAAATATCATAAAATTTGGTTAATTCTAGTATCTATGTTGAATGATTTTGGAATACATGTAATTTATAACTAGAGAAATTGGGTAAGATACACCTTCCATTGAAGGGCAAGAATCAAGAGAGTTGAAAAGATTTAAAATATATTTATAAAAAGGGTAACTTGTTCTAAATATTTTCTTAGGATGACTTTAGCAGCTTGATTTCTATTACAAAAAATATAGAACCTAATAAATATTTTCACCTTAAGTGGTTTGCCCTTATGTTCATTTGGTCTAGGAATTCAAACTAAGTAACGATTCACCAAGTATCTAAACAATTAACAATGTTGATAGTAAATTATTGAGATTTAATCAATAATATTTATTTCACTTCCCAAATTTGAATTGAAGAGTTATTAAGTCATTTGTATGTTGATCACAAATTTTGGTAAAGACTAATCAAGTTTTTTGTTTTGAAACTTTATCCATAAAAAAGTAATGCCCAAAGATATTAGCAATACCCATGAAAACTTCTTCAACCTAAAATTCAAGAGTTGATCTAGAGAGCCTAATCTAGATAGGAGCTATAGCACAACTATCAGTTAGGGGGTCAAACTAGGTTTTTGGTTATATGGAAACACGTTATTTTTTCCCATGAACCAAGGACCCTTAATAAGAAGATTTTTGATATCTTCAAAAGAAGAGAAGGAAAAAATAAAGAGGCCCTTGGCCATCAAACTAACTACTACACTTCCTTTCGCTTTTCATACAAGGTTAACCCATTTCCTATATATTTCAATATTTAAATGGGTAGATAAAACCTTTTGTAAGAGGCATTTTCTGTTGAAAAAGTTTAATCAATTTACCGACGAAAGTATTTTCTATTGAAGAAATGATTTCATCCACTAGATAATTTGAATTTTTGAGACTAACACCTTCATTAGAATTATCTAGTTCTGAAGAAACACCCAACGTCAAGCTTCCATGATGCACACCAAATTACCCATAACCTTGTTAGCCTAGTTAGCTTTATTGGACTTTGAGTGGTCAAGAGAGACCGCCTCCCCCACACCCCCCATGAAGAATCTTGAAGGGTAGAGAGGCATTACTCGTGGCATACACATGGTATATTCCACCAAAATTACAATTCAAATTTTGACAATTCACACTCCTGATCACCTGCCAAATAAATCCATGCTTATTTTTGTACATTTAATTGAATTAATCAAAATTAAACAAAAAATTTTATTTACACACTCTTGTACACCCAAAAAAAAAATCCTGAATTAATTTATATTCTTATTACTACATTTATTTATTTATGTTAAGATTGATGAAGAAGATAGGTGTAAATACTTCTATGTTCTTTTCTTAGATCATGGGAGAAATTTATTATTAATTTTAGTGCTAACCTTTGATGAACAATGTTGTTGTAACTTTGCTCTCAAAGGATATGAGGAAATGAAATTGTAGAGAGTTAAAAGGATGCTCTCCATGTAAGGAAAAGTACAAGGAAATAAGATAGAAGGGAGATTAGAAGGGTTCTAAGGAAAATTGTAAAGATAGATCTAAGACTCTAGGAAAAAAATAAAATAAAGTTTTGGAACTTTGGTAAAAGGGGAGATGTGAATAAGGAATGCAAAATAAAAAAGAAAAAATAGGATTTCATCATAGAAAAGTTCTCTAATTTTGGTGATAAAGCTTTTCTTTCTTCATGTAATATTATTTTTATTGAACATTGGTTGGTTGATTCAAGATTTTCTTATCATATGAATTTTAATAAGAAGTGGTTTTCCACATATGAAATATATTATGCAACAAAGTATACCTTGGGGACCATAGTTCATATCCAATTGTTGGATAGGTAGATATATAGCTATGCTTCAATGATGGTAGGATAAAAACTATCCCTAATGTTTAAGATATTCATAGATTATATATAAATTTAGTTTTAGTATCTATGTTGAATGATTCAAGAATGCATGTAACTTTTGATAAGAAAAGTCACAAATTCATAAGAGGGTGTTTGGTGATAATGAGAGGGACAAGGATATGAAATTTGCTTTTGATTAAGATAAATAGGTTTTATAGGGACCCGAAACCCAAATACAACAAAAAAAGAACTAGTAGCATGCCAAAGTCAAAACAATTGCTAAACAGAAACAGAAGAAGATCCCTAACAGAACCAACAAAAAGAAACTAGCTTACAACACACAAAAAACAAAAACAACTAAGAGCTTTCATGAGCTCAACATCCTTATGAATCATACTATTATTGATCTCTTTGAGCTCCTCCATAATGAATCTCAAACTGTCTTTTTCCTATTTTTTGCTTTTGGTCCTAGTAGAGGGCCTCGTGGGGGTTTGCATTTCATTGTATTATTTATCCAAATTGGCTGCTGAAGATGGCTCCGAACTGGCAGGCTGGGCTCTCTGAGTGGCGATTTTTTCATTAACCCTTAAGAGGCCTCCCACACTACTAAGCATATATTCTTTACTAATGTCAACCAATCCCCCGAGTTTGCCCGTCAAGTCCTCTATACCTTTTTCCAGGCGAGCAATCCTAGACTCGTGATTTGTTTTCATAATCCTAATGTCCTCTGTTATATTTTGAGTTAACTTCAAAAGCCTTTCGGTTTTATCAGGCTTTGGATTCTTAGTAAAAGTATCAATAATGTCCTTGATACCCTATTTAATGAGGTCAATTTCACTAATAACCCAACGGAAACATTTTTCCTGGTTGGAAGTTGAGTTAACTAGGAGCCTATCAATATCCATCTTGAACTTTTTACAGTCCTCCGGGTCAATAATTAGAGGGATATCCAATTTAATTTCTTCACCCCATTTAATGTGGGTCTCCACCTTTTTCCTAGTTTTCTTCTTTTTCAGATTCCGAGAGCCCATATTCTGGGGATGGGGAGTTGGGGATTTTAACTTTTTCGCTGCCCATCTAGGTTGATTTTTGCTTTTCCTGCTGCTAGTTGTACCAGGAGTAGACTTCTGAGGGGTACTCTCATCCTCTAAGGGCTTATATTTTGAATCATCTTACACATGGATGTCATTCCAATCCATGACCATTCCACCCTCCAACTTGTCATCAAATTTTGTATCAAAGACCACATGCACATCCTAGCTCTCTAAGGGTTTAGGTTTTCTCAAAACAAGGGAGGGCTTCACCTCGTTCATTTTGGCATACTCCATGATGAGGAGGATTAACCCCTCATGCAAGATAGGGTTTTCATTGTTTTTAACATGAATATGAATGTCGTGTGAGACAATATGATTTTGAGTGTTGTTTTAAAGAAAATTGAAAAAATGATCATGCCCTAGCAAACCAAGGAATGGAGGTAGGATGCCCCCTCGAGAGATTGTTTATGTATGAAAGAAATGAATAATATCTAGAAAGAAGAGAATAATGTTAGGTGAAAGATAAAATATGATGAAGGAGAAAAATGTTTGTAAGAAGTGAAGAATGTTAATTGATTGTAGAAAAAGCGGTTGATTGATATCAAATGAAGAAATTCTCGATTGATCAGATCGAATAGATAACATGATAATGATTGATTTGATGAATAGATAGAATGATTGATGGGATATAAGAAATATTAGCTAGAAGAAATGCAAGTGAGAAGTGAAGAATGATTAGTTTTTGATGAAATCTTGCTTTCACAAATGCAAATAGTAGGTGAGAACCTTTATTTGATATGGCAAAATGGATGCGGCAAACCATGGCAATGAAGGTTGGGGCGATAATGCAATCCCTTTGAGTAAAACAAACACATTCAAACAAGGAATGGTTCAAAACATCCTAAGATATACTTGCCCAACAATGTTATGAAACATTCCGCAAATAAAAAACAAAAAACAAGAAAGACCATGAGCCATCTTGACCACTCTAAATCGCTCAGTGACATCATCGAGTAGCATAGGAACATGATAAAAGATAAATCGATGAAAAATAAGACTCACAAATCCAATCAAGTCAAACAACCATTCTGATCTTGTTGTCAAAAGTGATAATGTTTGTGATAAAAGGACGACCATGTTGTCTGGTTTCAGGGAATGCAGTACCCTGTATAAGACCCATGATAATGTTGACAAGGACCAATAATATTGATGTTGATTGATTAATAAGACAAGTTGACCAATTTGAATGCTTGGTTGATTGAAAAGTTCATTTGTTAATGCGTGATTTGTTAAGCACAATGTTTGCCATGTTTGTTTTGTCTGATGTCATGTTAAAATGTCTGTATATATACAAAAGAACCAATTTATTGACGAGATGGAAATGATTGTTTTTGGATTTTGATGTTTTCCAATTTTTAGGGTTTTTGAACTTTTCGATTTTTTGTGCTTTTTTCATGATATTTTACAATGTTTTTGTGTAATTCTAGGACATTTTTTGAATGTTTTTGGATTATTTCAGGACCTTTTTTGAATGTTTTTGTGATTATTTCAAGACATTTTGCAATTTTATTAATTTTTTCAGGACTTTATTTGGTTTTTAGGGATTTTTTATGATTTTGCCCCCAGTGTCTAGTAAGACAAGGAATATGATGAATGGATAAATAAGCTTTCTGAAATGTTGGTGGATAGAGGGAAGACAAAGGCTATTTATTATGAAGACAAAGGAGATTCAATGTCCAAGGGCTATCACACGATGGGATAAGGGACTGGATATGACAATCTAAAGCAATGGCATGCCATGAGGGACATGCCAAGAGGTTTTTGAAACCATGATTTGCATTTTGCATCCTTAAGTCAAATCAAGATCAAGAGACGGAAAAGAGTGTACGAACAATAATAGGATATGGATAGGATAAGATAAAAAAATGGATAAGGAACATGGGCTGAAGGTTGCGATATGCTAAGGGATAGTGACATAAGGTTGAAATAAGCCAAGGAATATGGATGAAAGGTTGTAATAACCTAATGGATAAAGACCACAATCTATGATAGGCTAAAAGCTGCGAATAGGATGCATGATGCTCATGAAGATCCTCAACCTTGTCAAGATCAAAGGTGGAAAGGGATTATGGATATAGATAAGATAATGGAGTGTATGTCAAGGGTATGATAAGATAATGGAGGGTACGATAGGGTAATGAAAGGAAATAGATTATGATAGGATAATGAAAGAATGATAGGATATGACATGATAATGGAGAAATAAAGGGCAATAAGATATGATAGGATAACATAAACAAAACCTAACCCCAAGTGTGGAATGCAAGAAGTTCATGGATTACACATGACGCTTGTTTGCCAGGTTTTCATCATGGTACTTTCTCAAGGCGCCTTCTTACCAGGTTTTCACCAAAGGACAAATTATTTTTCTTCTTCTTTTTCTTTCTTTCTTTTTTTTTTTTTTTTTTTTTTTTTTAAATTTTATTTTATTTTATTTATTTATTTATTTATTTATTTTTAAATTTTATTTTTAGTTTTTTTTTTTTTTTTGCATTTTGACCTTTTAGAAGAAAATGGACACATGATAGGGGATGGATGAAGGACTCAAGCATATTGTTTGTTCAAAGAGAAGCCCTGAAAAATGAACCATGACTTTTAAAAGTATTCTCAAAGATGTTGGTAGGATAATGATATGGAAATGAAATGGAACTAAGGTAAGGATTTATGCAAAAGACTGGATAGGATGGATGAAAGGATGGAAAAGAGGTATTGGAAAATGGAGGGAGTATTGAAATATATATGTTTGAGTGGATGGAAATGTGGGCCTTTGTGGCCTTTTGTATATTTCTTTTTCTTTTTGGATCATGTTTTTCTTTCTTTTTACATGTCAATTAGATTGGACATGTTGATCCTTAACTATTTGTGAATTGCTGGAATTATGGACTTTATCCTTGGCATCCACTCAAACATAATTATTTCAATACTCCCTCCATTTTCCAATACCTCTTTTCCATCCTTTCATCCATCCTATCTAGTCTTTTGCATAAATCCTTACCTTAGTTCCATTTCATTTCCATATCATTATCCTACCAACATCTTTGAGAATAATAGGAATGAAATGGAGGTTGTTTGGATGGATGGAATGTGCTCAAAGATGTGTGCCTTTGTTGATCCTGCATAAGGGATGAAGGGATATAAGGACCTAAGATGGATGGAAGGGATGAAGGGCTAGGTGTATGTTTGGATGTAGGTTTGGTAGGGATACCAACATCTTTAGAAATTTCACTGAGGTTATGGCCATTAAGAATTTGTTTAACATGGAGATGCTCTTTATTGTGAAAGTCTTCCCCTTTGCCTTTATGATTTGTAGGATACTCTTTTCTTTGGGAAGAAGACGCAAGTCCATTATGAGATGGATGTGATATGGAAGAAATGATGGGATCATGAAGTGGATCAGACTAGACCAAAGTGGAGGAACCCATTGTGTATGTAGGGGGTTCATGAACATCTTGCACCAACATGTTAGAATCATGAGGGGGATCGATGATAAACTCTTCATGAGATGGAATGGGAGGAATAATGGGATCATCAAAATAAATGAGATCTTGGAGCATATATGGAGGATTGGGACATGGAGATGGATGAACAAAGGAATCTTGTGGAGGATCTGAAGGAATGATAGGGTCTTGTGATGGACATGAATCTAAAAGGAGGCTTCGATCTTGACAAGGAGGAAGATTACTGGATTCCTCTTTAAAGATACTTTTCTCTTGACTTTCAATGGGATTATCAGAAAGGACAGAGGGGATACCTTGATCTTTCTTAAGGAGTGGAATGTCAACAAGATTTAAAAAGGTGTCATGTTCTTGGATAGGGATAGGGGGATCATCAAAGGTGTCTAGGAAGATGGGATACTAGTCAACAATTAGATAGAATAATAAGGTTGGGGTATCTTGATCTTGATTTTTTTTAGGACTAATTTCTTCGTACTCTAAATTATCCTCTTGACATGGGGTTTGAATTTGGATATGTGTGAGGGATTCTAGAAAGGAATCAATGCTTTGACATGAGGGAGATGGACTTCGAAATTGTGTGGGGGATTTTGGCAAGGAATGAATGTTTTGATACAAGGAAGATGGACTTTGAAAGGGGTCCTCTATAATAGGTTTGATGGGAAATGAAGTGCATGGTGGAATTGGATCTAGCATTTTTGGAGCATGATAGGGAGTTACAACATGAATTGGATCATCTTTGCAATTAATTGGGATAGCCCTTGGGGAATTTCATCTTTGGGTGTATCGTTTGATTTGGATGATTTAGAAGGCTCTTGTAGATTTTCAAAAGGTGTAGGAATAGATGTCACTAGAGATTCAATTTGTTTATGAGGATATGGTGAGCCATTGGTAGACATGGGTAAATAATTTTGATTTCTCAAAAGCTAGAATCATAGGTGGTTATGGGTCATCAATTGTATTTGGGACTCAATGAATCACTTAGGATTCTCTTTAAGAGCTATGTAAAAGAGCTACCTTTCTTGGGAGATGCATTTGAATCCTTGCAAGGTTTTGACATGGTTATGTTTGGATTTTGGACTTGTTTGAAAGTGATTTGGTTTTGGTTTGGTGTGATGTTTTGAATTGGATTTTGGTTGAATTGTCCCAGCACTGTTTGAAGTTTGGCTTGGTGTGTGTTGCAACTTTTTTTTTTGTACGTTTGGTTGTATTTGTTGATGGTGATTTGTTGATTGATGTTGTTGTTGTCGATAATCCACAGTTGGTTGAATGAATTGTTGACATTGTGTGTTTGGTTGAGCATATTATTGAAATTGTACCTTTGATTGTGTTGGTTGGACATGTTGGACTATTGGTTGTGTATGTTGAGTCATTGGTTGTGTTGGCTTGAAATATTGGATGATTGGTTGTTGTTTCAAGATTTGATTAAATGAAGTCTGACTTAGGATTTGGTCAAAATTTGTGCTTGTTGCTTGAAATTGTTTCATCATCTCTATTTGAGAGATTAGAGATGGTATGTCTAATCATTCAATGAGAGATTTTACATCAATTGGCTCAATGTTTGGATTTGGACCTGGAAATTTTTGAAGTATTTTCATCATTTGGGATCTAAACTCCGCACTCTTTTTCACTTTTTATTCAAAGATCTCCATTTCTTGAGCTAGGTTCTCTTCTAGTTGTCGTATTTGGACACTTGTTTCATCACAAAAAAGTTTGATCAACATTTCCTTGTTGTTGAGTTCCAGGATAGAATTGTGATTGCCTTGGATTAAAAGTTGATTGCATTGTTTTATTCATTGGACCAATCATCGGTTGATATGTCAAACTTTGTTGCATCATAAGATCTTGGAATCTTGTTTCAATGGACATGTCACTATGAAATGCAATATTTTTAGGATTTTAGATTTTAAGAATTATGTATGTAACTAATTCAACTTAGATGGCTGCCAATGTGACTAAGTGTTTTTGGACCTTTTTGAATTTTGGAATGACAATGAAATGCAACTAAGTGCAACCTATATGATTGACAATGCAACTTATTTTTTTTGTTGTTTTTCAAGATTTGGACAAACTTTTAAAATGCAAACCTCAAGACACAACCTTGGGAAATTGAAATGAACTCAAGAACTTATAAGGACAAGAGGACAAATGACAAAATGACAATAGGACAAAATGATGATGTCTCACCTATACGCTTGGATAATAAGATAGGTTCGACAAAAATGATGTTGACAAAAGGACAAATTTTTGGACAAGGTCAAGACTTCCTAACAACAACTTAGAGTTTAACCTAAAGTTTTGATTTTTTGAAGTCTTGACAAACCTAATTTTGAGACTAAATGCAAGAGGACAATGATAATGACAATGACCTAGGGTATGAACCCAAGATATGATGTGAAAATGAGCTCAAGATGTGTTATGACCTAGAGATATGAAATATTATGACAAGATCAAGCTAAGAAAAGACTAGGGTTTGGACTATGTAATGATAAAGCCAATGTGATATGGATATGTGAGGACCAATGACTTTGGAAATGCAAAATGCAACCTAGGCAAAGACCTAATTTTACTATGACAATGATAATACAAAAAATGTCACCTATGTCAAAACCTATCTTGGGTATGACAATGAAATGAAGACTTAGGGAAATGATTTTAAACCTAAGTGCAAAATGAGGACATTAAAATGAAAGGTAATGTATGTGTGACCTAAAACCTAGGGTTTGAACTGTGCAAAAACTAACCTAAGTGACATGAATTTTGAAACAAGGGTTTCCAATATTTTGACAAGCCATGTTCATAAAATGTTCTGAAATGTTGGATGGATACTTGGAATACTTTGGGACAAAATACCTTTGTTTGAACTTTGTTTGGACACTTCTTTTCTTTCGATAACCAAGGTTGATTATAACTACTTTTGGAAAGCTGTTTTTGCCAATTTTTATGATTTTGATTATGTCCTTTTTTTGTGCTTCACATTTAACAAGCACGAAAGATAAAATGTTTGTTTGACTTTTGCATGAAATTAAAAACATTCAATCACAATCCTAAGGCTGGAAGGACAATATTTGTTGAATCCCCTAGCCTAGAATTACCGTATTCAATCAAATAGTTAGAAGCTTGGTAGCACTGTCTCCCCTCCACGATACTTACTTCTTTGGGCATACCAAGCTTCGGATTCCTTGGGTCATCACTTCCCAAGAAATTTACGCTCTAATTGAAGGGCAAATGAGGGGTATCTTCAACATGCGTATATCACAACGTCTGAGTCAATAGATAGAATGTTTTTGGCAAACTACAACAATGGTTTTTTAGTTCGGGACTCTCCTTCAGGTGTCCATGTACATTCTCTCCCTCAAGAGGCCTCCTTGTAGAACATAGGTACTAGAGAGGTCGGCGCAGTTAGGAAATTAGCAACTATCATGAAGACTTTCGTCCCATGTATTTTATATAGCGGCCGAGAGGTGAGTTGGCCTTAGCCCATTACTGCTCTCGATCATTCTCCCCTCACCGGCCTTATTGGCTCTCGGGTGGACAGGCCCTCTACCTACAAAATTAAGAATTGAGCGTTGTTTTGACACTTTTCTCATGCACCCAAAAAAGGGGAGATGATAGTGTGTGTCAAAACTATGGGACTGCTCGCATGCACAAGTGTGCCCAAGCAAAGAAAACACAATGAAATAAAATGGTTCTTTTTAATTCCCAAATCCAAATGTTTGCTAATTACTAAAAATGAAGACACTCTGTTTCAAATTTCAAGTCTTTGACATGCATCCTGCATCAAATGAGTCAGTAGTTTCAAAGTATGTCTTCTTCGAACAAATGCCAAGGTGTTGCACAAAATGATTAGTAACACATAAAACCTTTAAGCTTAAGTAGAAAAAGAAATATGCAAAAAAAATATGCAATAAAAAACTACATGCAACTAAAAAGATAACATGCAAAAAAAAGCTTAAAAAACTGACATGCAAAAAAAGCTAAAAAGATGGCATGCAATAAAAAAACTAAAAAAATGACATGCAATCTAAAAAAACATGACACTCGACTAAAAAGGCCAACATGCAACAAAAAAGCTAAAAAAGATAACATACAATGTAAAACAAATGACATGCAACTTAAAAAGATGACATGCAATTAAAAAATGACATGCAACTCAAAAAGCTAACATAAAACAAAAAAGCTAAAAAAAACTAACATGCAAAAAAGCTAAGCAAGATAACTTGCAAAAAAGCTAAAAAAGTTGACATGCAATAAAAACAGCTAATATGCAACTTAAAAACTGGCATGCAACTAAAAAAAAGTTATATAAGGTTCATTTTAACCAAATTGTAAAATAAAACTGAAGATTGTAGTTAATTTGATCTACTTTTTTTTAGAATTTTGCAAATTGCTTTGGTGAGAAAGTAGCTAACACATTGAAGTTTATGCCAGATTTTTTGGCTAATTTTTTCTGAATTATTGAAGTGGACACATCATAAAAAGCAGAAATTTGAGCGTGCTCCCCCAAAAAATTTATGAAAACTAATGAAAAATCAATTTTTTTTTTTTAATTATGTAGAAAGGATTCTAGTTTCTAAAAATATAATTTCTTTGAAAATTTGATAAACGGGTAAAAATCTATGGCCAAAATACAACATGTTGGTTTGTGACAAAAACCGGACACACTAACAAAAGAAATTACAAATGAAGACCTTAACATTATCAAAATGTGAAAAGAATTAAATGGTTGGATAGCTAAGAGAGAGCTTGTCGATTGTATGGTATTTTTTTTATTGCATTTAAACATGTGCAAACCTAAAGAAGAGCACGAACAAAAAAGTTAGAAAATTTTCAATATTTGCTGGAAAACACGTCTCAGGCTTGAGAAGGGCAACCAAGCCTTTGGGTTGGATGACCAAAGAAAATTCAAGCCTTGGGCTTGGTATTTTCCAATGCAATAGATTTGGTGCACACCAAATATGGCGCGCGCCAAAGGAAAAAAAATCAAAATTCCATTTGGCGTGCGCCATATTTGACGCGCACCAAATAAGGCATGCACCAAATGTATTTCATAGCATTTTTTCATCTTAGAATGCACAAAGTGTTCTCTCTCTTGGAATTTCTATTTGTCTTTTTTCTTTCTTATACTTTAAGTTATATTTTATGTATATATTGTTAGGATGTTTGAGAGTGGTTCTAGATCTCTAGGAGTTATAATGTAGATTCTAGTTTTTTGAGTATTCATATAAATTTTAGATAGTCAAATTTCAGTAATCAACATGCTCGTATCAACATTATCTCTCTCATCTCTTCCCTGCATTCCCCCTCTCTCTTCCTTAACCCCTGTATTTCTCTCTCTTAGGTCTCTCCCTCTCTAATTCCTTCCCTCTCTCAGGTATCTCTCCCTCTCTTTCCCATATCCTTCACCCTCTCTTTCTCTCTCTCTCTCATCCATCCTTATCTTTCCCTCTTTCACTTGGTATCTCTCTTTCTATCCCTCTCTCAAGTATCTCTATCTCTCTCTCTCCCCCCTCTCTTTGATGTCCGTCTCTCCCATTCTCTCCCTCTCCCTCCCCCTCCCTTTCTATTCCTTTGTCAATAATTTCTTTCCCTCTATCTCTCTTTCTCTCTCCCCCTCTCACTCCATTTCTCTTTCTCTAAAGTCTCTCTCCTTCTCTCTATCAAGACTCTTGCTATCAACCTTTATCTATCTATCTATCTCTCCTCTTATATCAGGTATCTCTTTCTTTCATTATTTCTCTCTCTTTCCCTCTAACTCCTTTTCCATCTCTCTCTCTCTCTCTCTCTCTCTCTCTCTCCCATTCTGTCTCTCTTAAGTCTCTCTCCCTCTCTGCCTCTATCTCTCTATCTCACTCTCCTCCTTTGTCAAGTGTATCTCTCTCCCATTCTCTCCCTCTCCTCCTCCCCTCCCTGTCTATTTTTCACTTAAGTCTCTCTTTATATATATATATATATATATATATATATATATCTCCCTCTAACTCTCTCTCCATCTCTCTTTCTCTCCCATTCTTTATCTCTTAAGTCTCCCTCTCAACCTCTATCTCTGTATCCCACTCTCCTCTTCTCTCCCTCTCTCCTCCCCCTTCCTCTCTCCCTTTCTCATTCTATCTCTTTCTCCCTCTCTTTAGCTCTCTCTCTCTCTAGTCTCTTATACTCTCCTTCCATCCCTTCCTCCCTCTCACTCAAGCTCTCTCTATCTCTCACTCACTCTCTCTCTCTCTCACCATCCCTACCTCCACCTCTTAGGTATCTCTCTCACCTTCCCTCCCTCTACCTCTTAGGTATCTCTCACCTTACCTCCCTCCACCTCTTAGGTCTCTCTCTCAATCCCTCCATCCACCTCTTAGGTCTCTCTCGCCCCTCTCTCTCTCAAGTGTCTTTGTCCCATTTTGTCCATTCTCTCCCTCCCACTCCCTTTCTCTCTCTCAATCCCTCCATCTACCTCTCATATCTCTCTATATCTCCCCCACTCCCTCTCTCTCTTTGTCCCCCTCTCTCAAGTGTCTCTATCCCATTATTTCCCTCTCTCCCTCCCCATCACTTTCTCTTTATCTCTCAAGTTTCTCTCTCTTTCCCTCCACATATCTATCTCTCCCTCTCTTTCCCTTTTTCCATCTCTCCCTCTCACCATCTCTCTTTCCCTCTTTCCCTCTCAAGTCTCTCTCTATCTCTCTCTTTCTCTCTTCCACTCTCTCCCTCCCCTCCCCCCTCCATTTCCCTCTCTCTCCCTCTCACTTTCCCTCTAAAGTCTCTCCCTATGTCTCTCTTTCTCTCTTTCCCTCTCTCCCTCCTCATCCCCCTCCCTTTACCTCTCTCTATCGTAGGTGTCTTTGTCCCATTTTATCCATTCTCTCCCCCCTTCCCTTTCTCCTTCTCTCTCACATCTCTCTCTCTTTGCCTCTATCTCTCTTTCTCTCCAAAGTCTCTCTCTCCTTCCTTCTCTCCCTCTTTCTTTCCCTCTCAAGTCTCTCTCCATGTCTCTCTTTCTCTCTTTCCCTTCCCTTCCCCCTCCCTGTGCCTCTCTCTTTCTCTCTCAAGTCTCTCTCTCTCTCTTTCACAATTCCTCCATCCACCTCTCAAGTCTCTCTATATCTCCCCCACTCAATATTTCTATCTCCCCCTCTCTCAGGTGTCTCTATCCCATTCTTTCCCTCTCTCCCTCCCCATCCCTTTCTCTCTCCCTCCCCATCTCTCTCTCTCTCTCAAATCTCACATCTCTCTCTCTTTGCCTCTAACTCTCTTTCTCTCTCAAGTCTCTCTTCCTTTCCCTCTCTCCCTTCCTCTTTCCCTCTCAAGTCTCTCACTCTATGTCTCTCTTTCTCTCGTTCCCTCTCTTTGTCCCCTTCCCCTCTCTCTCTCTCTCTCTCAGGTGTCTATGTCCCATTCTATCCATTCTCTCCCTCCCTCTCCCTTTCTCTCTCTCAATTCTCTCTCTCTCTATCTCTCACACACAGACACACACACAATCCCTCCATCCACCTCTCTCTCTCTCTCAAGTGTCTTTGTCCCATTCTATCCATTCTCTCCCTCCCCTTCCCTTTTTCTTTCTCTCTCTCTCTCTATCCCATTCTGTGTATTCTCTCCTTCCCTCTCCCTTTCTCTTTCTCTCTCAAGTCTCTCTCTTTTCCTTTAACTCTCTTTTTCCCTCTAAATCTTTTTGCCTCTCTCCCTCCTAGCCCGCTTCTCCCTCCCTCCCTCTCCCCCCCCGCTCCCTCTCTCTCTCTCTCTCTCTCTCTCTCTCTCTCTCTCTCTCTCTCTCTCTCTCTCTCTCTTCCATTCTCTCCCTTCTCCTCCCTTTCTTGTTTTCTCAGCTATCTCTCTCTCTTTCCCTCTCTCCCTCCCACTCACTTTCTCTTTCTCTGTCAGTTATCTCTCCCTCTCACCCTCTATCTAGATCTCTCTCCCATTCTCTCCCTCTCTCTATCCCCCCCTCTCTCTCTTAGGTGTCTCTCTTTCCTATTTCCTCTATTTTTCCCTCTCTCCCTCCCCCATCCTCTCTTCCCTCTCCCTCTCTCCTTCCCATTATTTCCCTTCCCCTCTCTCAAGTGTCTCTCTCTCATACTCTTTCCCTCTCTCCCTCTCTCCCTTTCTCTTTGTCTCTTAAATATCTTTCTCTTTCCCTCTCACCTTCCCTTTCCCTCTTTCCCTCTCTCCCTCTTTCCCTTTCTCTTTCTCTCTCAGGTATCTCTCCCTCTCACCCTCCCTTTCCCTCTTCCCCTCCCAAGCCTAACCTAAGAGAGAGAGATATAGAGCCTAAGTGAGAGGGAGGAAGGGATGAAAAATGAGTAAGAGACTAGAGAGAGAGGGGGGAGGAAGGGAAGAGTTGAGAGAGAGAGGTTGATGGAAAGAGAAGAAGAGACTAGAGATAGAGAGATCCCATGTGAGAGAAAGGGAGGGAGGAAGAGACGGGTTGAGAGAGAGAGATGGAGGAGGGGAGGGGTTGAGGGAGGGAGAGGGGGAGAGAGAGATCTCAAGTGAGAGAGAGGGGTGCAGAAGTGATGGGATGGGAAATGGGATAGACTAGCCTAGTCTATGCTCTTGGATCCTTCCCTTGGATCACCTGGTGTTCTCTTCACACCCTAGGTTATCTAGGACTCCCTTTGCTTGAGGAATCCCCTAACCTTTCCCAATCCACCCACCAATGAGTTGCAATGCTTCTCCTAAGGTCTCACCTACCCATGAGACTCAAAACCCCTTATTATGGCTGATGTCATGGAAATGGGGACAAGGCAACAACAAAGTTCAATGTTAATAAGTTAGTTTCAACCATAAAAACAAAACAAAGAACTAAAAACCATTCCAAACATATCAAGAGAGATTTCAAAAAGCATGAAAGAAGTTTAACAAAATAAAAGAAAGGAGAAGAGCCTCCCTAAGATGCTTCCATGATGCCTTTTGATGCTTCTCCCTTGTTTCTCTCCTCTCCAAGTCCCAAATGAGTGTAGCTCTCAGCTTTTAGCACTAGCCATGGATGCCATATGGAGATTCAAGATGTTTGAATATGATAAGCAAATACTATGCAAGAGTAGATAGTGATGCTATGAAAAAGCTCTATGCTAATGCCAGTATAACAACAATACTCTAAAATGCTTCTCCTTTTGCTTGAGGAGAAGGGTTCTATTTATAGAAAAAATAGGGAAATGAAGGGTTAAGATTGAGCAATCTTAACAAGGGTTAGGATTGAAAGTTGGGGATCCATGTGCACAATTGGCACCAATAAAATGGTGACAAGTGTCAACATAGGATTGGGTTGAGAGAAGAGGTTGGAGGCATTAAAGGCCTGAGAAGACCTCATGGTTATCTAGAAGGTAAGGGTCAAGTCTAAATTAAGATTACCCATTGGATTAAGAGTTAATCCAAGGATAAACCTTTGTGCAAATGTTTAAGAGATAATCATGGTCAAAGCATTAATGGCCTGATGAGACCTTTGGGTTGGGTAGAGGTTGAGTCAAAACAAATGTTTTAACCATGTGGGAGGGTTGAATTAACCATTAATGGTTATTGGAGACTTTGGGGATTAAGTGGTTGAAGGTTGAAAGCTTTCAAAGGTTATCCAAGACTTTGAGGGTTAATTTGTTGAACACACAAAGCATTAATTGCTTTTCAAAGACTTTGGAGTCTTTGAGAAGTGACTCCAATTTGCTTAGGAATGTGACAATATTTAGGGGATGGATTAGGCTAATTAGGAAGGGTTTAGAAGAATCTAGAAGGGGTTTAGGCATACAAGTGGATTTTGTAGGAAAATGCAAGTGGGAGAAATTTTGGTATTTTCAATTAAAATAAAATCATTTATTTCAATTAAATGGTGTAAGTTGAATTTGGATAAATATTTAAATAAATATTAATTTATTTAAATGAGAAAAAGAAGATAAAGCATTAAAAATGCTTGAAGACTTTGAGGGAAACCATTAAAGGCTTGAAGACTTTAAGGAAAACCATTAAAGTCTTTAAGAAGACTATAGAAGGAAGCCATCAAGTTTGAAGACTTTAAAGCCATCAAGTTTGAATACTTTAAGGGAAACCATTAAAGGTTTCAAGTGGGTGAGGATAAATAGGATTTTAAATAAATAATTTATTTAAAATAGTTGTGCAACTTGCTTTTGTAGGAAAATACAAGTGGGTGGAGGATAAAGGTGATTTAAATAAATTATTTATTTAAAATAATTGTGCAACTTGCATTTGTAGGAAAATGCAAGTGGGTGGAGGATAAAGGTGATTTAAATAAATGATTTATTTATTTAAATGTGAGAGGTGGGATTTTGGGGGTTTTAAATAAATATTAATTTATTTAAATGTGAGAGAAGATTTAATTAAATAAATATGATTTATTTATTTAATTAATGGTCTGAATTTGGTTAAGTGAATTAAATCAAATAAATTGAATAATTTATTTAATTAATAGGAGGATAGGGTTAAGATGAATTAATTAAATATTAATTTAATTAATTATTAATTGATGGTTAAATAATCAAATAAATACTAAGTATTCATTTAATTAAGTGGACAGATTTATGTGACTACAATGGCTAATAAGGGCTAGGCTTGTTCCACACCTTCCAAGGTCTTAGCAAGGTTAGGTCAGGTCAATTTCATGGTTTTTCCACCCATTCATGTGCCCCCAAGAGGTTTCAAGCTTCCAACCCCTTACCGATTTCACTATTTTGTGTTTTGCCTACAAAATAGGGCTACAAGGATTAGGACCAATTAGGCCTCCTACCCGGTCCTTTAGGGCTCCCTCTCACAAATGATGCACAAAATACCCAAACTCCCAAAATGGACTACCATTCATTTTGCAAGGGCTCAAGGATTTCTCTGGTTTTGGTCCCCCATGTGGCCGTACAGTGCCTTGGGCGAATTTTGGGATTTTTAAGGGTTTTGTGAGGGTTTTTAGGGTCTGCCTGGGTCATAGTGAATGTTTTGTGTTTTAGCCACCTTGTCTGGATTGTTGGAGGCTCCTCCTTCACACCAATTATTCTTCACTCACTCCTCTACACCTCCTCCAAAAGGTACACTCTCCTCTGACCAACCTTGCTCTCTGAGACCTTTGCAACTTGACCTTTCCTAGCCGGGCACTGTTCAGTCTCGCCTAGGAGTGGGTCTTTGTATGGCCTCCTTGCATTTTCAAGGACCTTGCTTGCATTGAACTATGGTACAAGGTCTGCACTCTCATTCCCCATGGTTTCATGGTGGTTCCACAATGGGAAATGGAGTTATCCATCCATTTACACAAACCAGTCCAAAAGTAGACAATGAGAAAGCAATTTACAAACTATTTACAAACACACACAACCTGCAAATAAAAACCTAATCTAATTGCTCATAATGAAATTATTTACACCATATAAGACACTCCACACAGTTTTACACACAAATCAATCCATTAACTTTCTTGGTTGCTTCATTCAAACTAACTGGTAACCAACAAAACAGTCACAGTCTGGTCACTTTGCTTGGACCGTACAATGTCTGACATCCAAAACATTAATTTAGGGTTTTCAAATACTTATATTACCTTTTCCTCAGTCTGTGTGGCCATATTAGGGTTGTCGACGCCAAACTAAAGGTTTTTGACCTCATGGTGGAAAAGTTGCTTGACAACTTTTAAAAGTTGTCATGCAACTTTTGAGCAATTTTCCCAATGTTGCTTTTCTTGACTCCTAGACCCACATTGGGCCAACCTAAGGACACTATCATGCTATGAAGGACCCCTAAACACCTCAAAGGCACACATACCCTCTAGTTTCAAGAAAATCACAAATTTGACTCATGACCCTAATACCTCAACTAGGACCCTAACACCAACAAAAAAAAGGAGGAAGAGCTTGGAAGGTTTCTCCTGCACCATACTCCCCCTCTGCACACAACTAAGAAATAGAAGAAGAGATGAGAGCCGGGTCTATGCCAAGTGTCCTGAACTTGCTCTCCTCCACCCAAGTTGCTTCAGATACAGGTTGGCCTGCCCACTTCACCAAGTGTTCCATGTAGACCTGGTGTCTGGTGGACTTCTTTACTCTGGATTCCAAGATCTTCTCTGCTATAGGCTTCTTCACCTGTGGTAAGAGATTAACATCTAGGTCCTACAGTACCTTGGCTTGGTTCTTAGTCTGCCCTTCTATCTCACCCTTGTACATGATCAGGTTAGCTACATTAAAGACTGGTGATATAGCCAAACCTGAAGGCAGGTCAACCTTGTAAGCATTCTCACCATATTTTGACAGGATCCTACAAGGTCCTACCCTCTTCATTTGTAGTTTGGTAGGCTTACCACTTTGCATCCTAGCTTTGCTCAAATGGACCATCACATAGTCACCCTCCTTGAACTGAACCTCTCTTCTTTTCTCATCCATTTTGGCCTTCAGTTTTTGAGTGGATTCAAGGATGGCTTTCTTGACTTGCTCTTGAACTTCCTTGATAGTTTGAGTGAAGTCCTTTGCTTGCCCACTCTTCATCTCCAAATTACCAAGGTCTCTCAACTCACATACTTCCCTTAGATGTCTGCCATATACAACCTCAAAGGGAATTCTACCAGTGGTCCTATTCACATTATCATTATATGCATACTCTACTTGAGGAATGATTAGGTCCCATGTCTGTCCATATTCCTTAGTTAAACACCTCAACAAATTGCCTAGCACCCTATTGATAACTTCAATTTGACCATCAGTTTGAGGATGGTAAGCTAAGCTAAATGAAAAGTTAGATCCTAGTCTCCTTCATAATGTTTGCCAAAAATGGCCCATGAACTTGCTGTCCCTGTTTGAAACAATGCTTAAAGGGAGTCCATGAATCCTAACAATCTCTTTGAAGAAGAGATGTGCAACATAGCTGGCATCATGTGTAGTTTTACATGGTATGAAATGACTCATCTTGGAAAATCGATCTACTACCACATAGATGTTGTCCAAACCTATTTTAGTCTTGGGAAGTCCTACTACAAAGTCCTTGCTTATACATTCCCAAGGTCTATTTGGGACCGGTAATGGTTGAAAGAGACCGACATTGCTTGATCCTCCCTTTGCTCTTTGGCATACACCACATTGCTTCACATACCTCTTCACATCTCTTAGCAACTTTGGCCAATAGTAGTACCTCTGTACTAGATCCAAGGTCTTGTTAACTCCAAAGTGTCCACTTAAACTACCATTGTGTTTCTCTTGGATGAAGTTTTCCCTCATGGATCCTCTTGGCACACACAACTGATTATCTTTGAACAAGAGACCATTTTGGAGAGTGTAATCTGCATACACACCATGGAAATGGTTCTCAAACTCCTTGCAAACCTTGTAAGCTGATGAGAAGTCTTCATCTCCTTCATAGAGGTCCCTGAAACCTTCTATTCCTATGCTCTACAACTGTAGTTCTTGAACTCTCAACAACTTCCTGCTTAAGGCATCCGCCACCTTGTTGAGTTGCCCCTTCTTATGCTTTATGGTGAAGGTGAAGGATTGGAGATATTCCATCCATTTCAAATGCCTATTGCTAAGCTTCTCTTGAGTGTTAATGTAACTGAATCCCTGATTGTCTGTGAACACCACAAATTCCTTTGGGAGTAGGTAATGTCTCCATTTCTTTAGAGACTGCACTAATGCATACAACTCTAGGTCATAGGCTGAGTACTTCTTCTTTGCTTCATTAAGCTTCTCACTGAAAAATGCCACAGGTCTTCCCTCTTGACTCAATACACCCCCTACAACAATTCCACTTGCATCACACTCCAATGTGAATAGCTTATCAAAAGTAGGTAGGAGAAGGATAGGTTTTGTGGCTACTTCTTGCTTCAACAATTGAAATGCTTTGTTAGCCTGCTCAGTCCATTTAAACTTCATTTTAAGGCCCCCTTTAATGGTGTCAAGGACTGGTGCACATATGCCACTGAAGTTCCTCACAAATTTCCTATAGAATTGAGCTAAACCATGGAAACTCCTAACTTCAGTCCCTGTTTTAGGTGCAGGCCAAGCCTCCACTTTGCTTGGATCTGTAAAGCAGAAAATCGCGATCGAACCCTAGTTGTTCTCCCCTCTTCCAACTCTGAGGAGAGAGAAGGGAGGTTCGCTAGGATTCGATGGTTTTCACTTAGGGGAGAGACTTTACATTCAAAAGAGGGGTTGAAACCCACAAGATCCAATCCCACGCAATGCAAGATTGGATGCTAAGTGTGTTTCAAGGGTTAAGACAGCAAGGCTACCCTCTTTTGTAAAGAATGTTGATAGAAGAATTAAGCTAAGCATGCATAGAAAGTGATAAAGATTCGCTTATAAACTGAGATAGGGATATAGGATGAAGATGCGGACCTGGAATTAGCAGTAAAATGTCGATACGGCGCTGTCCTGCAAATTTGAGCAAAAGTTGTCGGGACGATGGCGCCCGACGCCATGGTCCTCCGAAAAATCCGTGAAACGAAGGGGGATCTATTCGTCTCTGCACAAGGATTCCAGATCTTCAATTTCAGCCGCGTACCTGCAACCTACACACAGAAAAGCGAAGACGATTGGGGGGTTAGGGATTAGGGGTTTGCCTTTAGGTCAAACCCCGGTTTTGGAATTAACCAAGAAATGAGCAAGTGCTGTAAATGTAAATGACTGTAAAACAAGTACTAATACCTTGTTCTAAGGATGTTTGTATCCATATGTGCGAAGGTTTAGATATTGTATGTTGTATGTTGTAGCATGTAGTATGTGATCTCCTCTTCAATGGTTGAATCCTTATCTTGAATGCAACACTTAGCCTTGAATGGAGACTTGAAATGATTAATTGCTTGAAGGAATGCTTGAATGCTTGAATGCTCGAGTATCATTTCCACGCTTTTTCCATCATGTATGTGTTATGTCCAAATGAGAGAGAAAAATGTAGTTTATATACTTGTCATTTAGGGCTGATAGACTGATTTTCCCGACCTTAGGCCGACCAGGAAAGTTAATTTCCAATTTGCAAACAAAAAGACCCGAGACCCCTTAGGAGACCGGGCCCAAAATAGGACCCAGGGACCAGGGCGCTGGGCGCTCTGGTCCCACCTCCCGGGACAGCAGGGTGCAAGGAGGTTCAGGCCAGGGTGCTTGAAAAATGCAGTTTTCAGTGTCGTGAGTAAGTTTCGGGGTCTCCATTCAGGTTGCATGTTGCGTCGCCATCGTGAAGACCGAAATGCAGTCGAAATTGCAAGTGTCTCAATTTTAGGACGCTACATTTAGCCCCCACTTTAGCGGGAGTATGTATGCTCATACTTCCGGTAAAGTACAAGGAAACAATATTGAAAGACTTTCACCACGTCAAGGAGGCAAGATACACCAAGCCCCCAGTGGACTAAGGATCTTACGACTTCGATTGACAAAGTAAAAGGGAAGATCACGAGGAAGAACCATGACTGTCAGTAGTAAGGTTCCCTCACTATGAGTCATGCAAGAAAGATATCAAAAATTCTCAAGGCAAGGTTAAATTTGCCAAGAAATTCTCAAGTATCTTGAAAAGATATGAACGGGATGTATGCCCCCCTACGTTAAAGCGATCGCACACGCCTCACCGGGGGTGATTGTTTTAACATAGTGATACACATAAGAAATGAGAAAGGAAAGGAGCACGTTATCGCAAGGATTTAGCCCCCAAGTGTGAGATAAACCCAAGGATAATAGACACAAAACACAAAGCACGAGGTGACTTCACTTTCCTTGGGGTCAGTATGTTGTATGATAATTCATGTATATCATATGTATGTATGCGTAATTGTTCTTCATTCCCCAATCAAGGAAGGTCACCTAGAAGAAGGGAACACATGTGTCTTTTGAGTCAACATGAGAGAGATCGAGAGATCTCAATACTTTGAATCGTCCTCAAGTAGACAACACTAAGGACAACAAATAGAAGAATGAGAATAACATATAGAAGAAGTAACGAAAGAGAGGAGGAGAGAATCTGCTATGCTAATGAAACTAGTCTAGCACGTCATCTACCCCCCGATCTTGCTGATCAATGTTTCGAGAAGGTAGGAAACACGCTAGAGGAGGAACATCCAACACAGCAGATGGAGCTATCACAAGATCCAAACAAGGGCTATGTTCATGTTCCGAGCCACATTGTTCTTGTCTAGGAGCTAGGATAAGTGCTTTAGAAAATTCATTAGATAAATGGTTATATTCACTATCAGAAGCAAGAGGAGTAACATTTTCATCATGCATAACATTTTCATCTATATCATCATCAAGATTTATAAAAATAGGATCTTTAACTCGCACAGGATCAAAACCATCATGCATCTTATGTTTAGGAGATTTAGGCTCAATGTCCGGCTGAGGAGAAAATGGAATAATGCTTGTTGAAGGTGTTTTTGGAGATTGCAAAGTTTGAGCTCTAAGACGACGCTTTCGCCGGCGTTCACATGCAGAACGATTTCGCCTAGTCTTAGTAGGAAGTGGAGAAGATTGAGGAGGAGGAATGTTCTCATCCCTATCACTTGGGTGTTTAGGTTGTGGTCTCTTAGGCTGGATA
This sequence comes from Cryptomeria japonica, assembly GCF_030272615.1. NCBI lineage: Eukaryota > Viridiplantae > Streptophyta > Pinopsida > Cupressales > Cupressaceae > Cryptomeria > Cryptomeria japonica. Next base: position 802,622,608 of record NC_081414.1, on the reverse strand, counting down.
ATAGGAGAAGAAGAAGGTCTCTTCTCTCTATAAAAATAAGGAGGAGGAACTGCTCCATATAAAGGAGGAATTTTTGGTTTAGGAAGGAGACCAAGTCCATCATGACGAGGAGGGATAGGTCTACTTTTAGAAGGTTTATTAGGCATAGACATAGTCACATCCATAGGGATGGGTTGGGAATCTTCTTGAGGAAAGACATTAGTTTTATCTTTCAAAGGAAGAACTTCCTTCTCAAGAATGATAGGAATATCAAGTTTAGGTGTTCTAGGTTCACTTAGAGATATGATCATATCTGTTTTCCACTTTTGATAAGATTTGAAAAGATGATCACTTCACGGAGGAAGAGATTGGAATTGTTTAGGCCAAAAGTAATCAAGAGGAACGCTAGAAGTTCTTTCAGCTGGTTTAAAGAGACTATGATTGACAGTAACAATTTCACCATTATGGGGAAATTTCAAACACTTATGAATAGGAGAAGCAATAGCTTTCATGGAAGATAGCCAAGGATAGCCAAGCTTCACACGAAATTGTTCGGAAGATGGAATAATAGCAAAGTTCACATCAAGGGATTTGTTATGGACCTCAATAGGCAATGTAATAGAACCAATTGCAGGAGAAGAAAATGCATCAAATAATTTCACAATCACATCTGTTTTGTCATATATCACTTGATTCAATTGCAAAGTAAAAAGGAATTCTTCAGTAATAACATTAATCATGCACGAAGGATCAATAAGCACTCCACGGCAAGGTGTATTCTTAACTTTTGCAACTATGTATAAAGGACCATCAGGTGCCCTAATGGTTTCACTGGAATCAAATGTGATGGAAGGTTCTTTAGGGATTTCTTGCTGCTCTACAAAGTTAATCACATTCGGAGTCATAGACACAAGACCATCAGATGAGAGAGAGGAATCATTAGCCTCAATTGCATTAGAGGTATGAGAAGGCAATGGATCAGTGAAAATCTGAAGATTTTGGTTAGGAGGAGCTACAGATGTGTTGCCTTTATCATTCACTCCAGAAACAGAGATAGTATTGTTATCAATCAAATCTTGAATTTTACCCTTTAAAGAAAAACATTTTTCAGTATCATGCCCAGGCTGACGATGAAATTGACAAAAAGATTTGTTATCAAAATAAGGTGAAGTAATCTTTGCAGGATCAATTTGTCTTATAGGAGGAAGAGTAAGCACATTTTGTTCCAATAACTTATTCATAATACTATGCAATGATTCATTCAAAGGAGTATACTTTCTTTCTTTCTTGAAAAATTTAGAAATAGGAGGCACACCTGATGCTGCATTCACATTGTTGTTGATGATGTTTTCATTGAATTTGATGGAATCTCTGTTCGGTTTAAACTTCCCAAATGGTTGTTGACTGCTATCACCCTTATCACTCGGAGCCATAGGATGTGATTGTTCCATTTGACTCACAGTCAGTTGATAATTGTGAAGAGTGGCACACAACTGTTGGAAAGAAGTAAACTCAGAAAACAGAAGTTTGTCTCGAATATCTTTTTGTAAATTAGAAATGAAGATTCTTTGAATATCATTGTCAGGCACTGGAAAAGAAATTTGAGCATACAAATGCTTATATCTACCAATGAAATCAGTCACTTTTTCTTTAACACCTTGTTTACAATGCATTAAATCAATCAAAGTAACTTTAGGACTTATATTGTTTTGAAATTGTTGAATGAAAGCATTTGCAAGTTGTTCGAAAGAAGTAATAGAATAAGAAGGCAATGAGCAATACCATTGTAGGGCTTTGTCTCTTAATGTTCTAGTAAACAGTTTTGCAAGCAACCTTTGGTCATAAGCAAAATCAGTACAAATTGTTTGAAAAGTCTTAACATGTGTTAGAGGATCACCTTTACCATTATAAAGCTCCAAATGCGGGATTTCAACATGTTTAGGGGGAATAGCTCGAACAATGTCAAGAGAAAGTGGGCTCACAACATCAAATGTGGGCACACTAAACTTAGATTGATTCATAGAGGCAATTTGTTGCTGTAAAGAAGAGACAGTTTGTGCAAGATTATTAATGGTCGCTTCAGTCGAAGAATTCATATTGGATGTGTTAGATTGAGACGGAGGTGTTATGTTATTGAAAGAAGGTAAAGAGTAAGGTGGTGGGACTCTATGATAATTAGTCATAGGAGATGATTGGACAGGAGGAATACTACAAGGAGGGATGGAATGGTTAAATGAATTGCCCCCTTGCGTCATGTTCATTTGTGGAGATATAATAGGCACACTCATTGAAGGAATGAATGAAGAAGTCGGATTGAATGAAGGAATAGGGTTAATTGAAGAAGAAGGGTTGCCCCCATGACTGGTGATCATAGGAGGAATGTCTTGTGTAGAAGTAGCCATTATGTTTGATGTAAAGGTAGGTATGCTAGCAATAGAAGTCATCAAAGGAATAGAATGATTGACTTGAGTAGGAGGTTGTGTATAACCCAAATTTTCAGCACAACTCTTCATAGGCATCACATTCGAATCCACGATGTGTGCAATACCACGCAAAATATCAATTCCATTCTTATCACTTTGAAGCATACATTTTAGACCCTCAATTAAAGGAAGAGCTTGACTATCAGGGTATTCTTGAGACATCCATTGTCGAAAATCGTCAAATTGGTTATCCAATTTCGAAAGTTGTTCTACAGAAACCTCATGGAGAGCTTCTTCATCATTAGGAGGATTAGAGGAATTACCCATGTCCTCGTTAAAAAGGCTATTCAAATTAGGTTCCATCTCCTCAGTAGTTAAACCTTGGAAGGACTTAATTCTACGGCTTCGTCTAACGGGAATAGTGTAAGTAGGGCTTATTGTTGTAAAACTCATGCACTAGAGAGAGAGAGAGAAAAGATTTTGAATTTTAGGGGTAGCAATTTTCAGTAAAATCAGCCAATCTTCTGGATTTAAGCTGTTAAATGCAATCACGATAGTCTCCCGAAATTTCAAAAAAAATGTCCAGGACCGTGGCGCCCGGAGTGCAACACGGTCCTTGCAACTTTTCTCGAAATTTGCAGGGATGAAAGGTATGATGATTTTAAAGCTAATCTGAAAAAATTGAGTGATTTTACGATCTGTAGATAGGCCAAATTAAAGTTGCAATCTCGAAATTGAACCCTACCAAGATTGTCGAAAAATGCAAAAATTTGAATTTTGAAAAAGAGAGGGAAACTGAAATTTTGAATTTTATGATTTTAGAGGGAATGTCAAAAGCAATGCAGGTTTTGAAATTCAAAAATTGACTCAATTTCACGCAAAATTCAATTTTGAAAGCGGAAATTAAAGTTGTTGTAATTAAGCACTTAATTTCAAAGATCACAAATTGCAAGAATTTAAATAAAGCACTGAAATTTTTAATGAATGATAACACACTTTTCAGATTTAGGACAGTAAGAACACAATTTTGACACAAAATTTCAATTTCAATGATTTTTGAATGTTTAAAAGCCTTAATCCAAGCAATCACAAGACCAACTTTGACTGTAATTTTGAAGGTGTTATAATTGATAAAATCAGCCAAAATTCTGAATTTTAGCAGAAAAAAACAGTAAGATCTCGCTCCCGAAATTTCAGAAAAAATGTCAGGGACGATGGCGCTCGGCGCCACGGTCCTCGCAACTTTTTTCCAAATTTTCAAGGATGGAAGATGTTGTGATTTTATTGCGGAATCCAAAGTTACAGCTAATTTGGAGATGTTTTGATCAGTGAAATTGTTGGACAAAGGTTGAATCAAGAGGGTTTCAAAAATTAGGGTTTTGACACTTAACCACTTAATTTTCAGAATTAAAGCACAAATATGAATTGAAAATTTGTAATAGAAGGGCAGATCTGAAACAGGCATTAACATTTAGACATTTCGCAAGTTCAATTACTAAAAAGAAATTTTAGGGTTTTAATGCAATCACCTCTAAAATTTTGCAAAAGATCAAACATGGAAATGTAATCAATTTTTTCAGATCTAAGCATGAAAAATCAGAAAGGATGTTCACGTCGGGTTCACCAAAAATGTAAAGCGGAAAATCGCGATCGAACCCTAGTTGTTCTCCCCTCTTCCAACTCCGAGGAGAGAGAAGGGAGGTTCACTAGGATTCGATGGTTTTCACTTAGGGGAGAGACTTTACATTCAAAAGAGGGGTTGAAACCCACAAGATCCAATCCCACGCAATGCAAGATTGGATGCTAAGTGTGTTTCAAGGGTTAAGACAACAAGGCTACCCTCTTTTGTAAAGAATGTTGATAGAAGAATTAAGCTAAGCATGCATAGAAAGTGATAAAGATTCGCTTATAAACTGAGATAGGGATATAGGATGAAGCTGCGGACCTGGAATTAGCAGTAAAATGTCGATACGGCGCTGTCCTGCAAATTTGAGCAAAAGTTGTCGGGACGATGGCGCCCGGCGCCACGGTCCTCCGAAAAATCCACGAAACGAAGGGGGATCTGTTCGTCTCTGCACAAGGATTCCAGATCTTCAATTTCAGCCGCGTACCTGCAACCTACACACAGAAAAGCGAAGACGATTGGGGGGTTAGGGATTAGGGGTTTGCCTTTAGGTCAAACCCCGGTTTTGGAATTAACCAAGAAATGAGCAAGTGCTGTAAATGTAAATGACTGTAAAACAAGTACTAATACCTTGTTCTAAGGATGTTTGTATCCTTATGTGCGAAGGTTTAGATATTGTATGTTGTATGTTGTAGCATGTAGTATGTGATCTCCTCTTCAATGGTTGAATCCTTATCTTGAATGCAACACTTAGCCTTGAATGGAGACTTGAAATGATTAATTGCTTGAAGGAATGCTTGAATGCTTGAATGCTCGAGTATCATTTCCACGCTTTTTCCATCATGTATGTGTTATGTCCAAATGAGAGAGAAAAATGTAGTTTATATACTTGTCATTTAGGGCTGATAGAGTGATTTTCCCGACCTTAGGCCGACCAGGAAAGTTAATTTCCAATTTGCAAACAAAAAGACCCGAGACCCCTTAGGAGACCGGGCCCAAAATAGGACCCAGGGACCAGGGCGCTGGGCGCTCTGGTCCCACCTCCCGGGACAGCAGGGTGCAAGGAGGTTCAGGCCAGGGTGCTTGAAAAATGCAGTTTTCAGTGTCGTGAGTAAGTTTCGGGGTCTCATTCAGGTTGCGTGTTGCATCGCCATCGTGAAGACCGAAATGCAGTCGAAATTGCAAGTGTCGCAATTTTAGGACGCTACAGGATCCATCTTCAAGGTTCCCTTAGACACCACAAATCATAAGTAGACCAGCTCTTGCTTCAAGAAGTCACACTTCTCTAGGTTGATGGATAATATCTCCTCATGCAACCTCTCTAAAACTATCCTCAAATGCTCAAGGTGCTCCTCTTTGGTTCTACTATAAATGAGAATGTCATCTAGGTACACCACCACAAATCTGCCTGTGAAGTCTTTTAATACCTCATTCATCAACCTCATGAAGGTGCTTGGAGAATTGGCGAGTCCAAATGGCATCACAAGCCATTCATACAACCCTTCTGTGGTCTTAAAAGCAGTCTTCCACTCATCTCCCTCCTTGATTTTAATTTGGTGATAACCACTTTTAAGGTCCAACTTGGTAAAATACATAGCACCTCCTAAACAATCCATCAAATCCTCTATTCTAGGAATAGAAAACCTATACCTTATGGTGATCCTATTGATTGCCCTTGAATCAGTGCAAAGTCTCCACTTACCTCCTTTTTTTTATGCTAGCACTACCAGGACTGCACATGGGCTGATGCTTTCTTAATCAGCCGTTGTTCCAATAACTCCTGCAATTGCCTTGCTACTTCCTTGTTTTGGTCAGGTGTGAGCTTATATGCAGCCTTGTTAGGTAGGGATGCTCCTGGAACAAAGTCTATTTGATGGCTTATAGACCTTCTTGGTGGGAGTGTTGTCGGTGCTCCATCACTCACTATGTCCTTATACTCTTGCAACATTTGCTTCACCTCCTTGGGTACTTCTGCCTACAACTTGTCTTCTTCCTCCTTTGGTTTCACAAAGATGGCACACTTCACTATCTCTTCCTCATGTAGCAAGTGTAAGAACTCTTTACCAGTAGCCAATAAGACACTAGGTGTTCTTGAAGTGCCCTCTTCATTCTCTATCAAAGACTGAATCTTGAAGGTCTTGCTGTCCTTCTTAAAGGAAATGGAGTTCTCTTCTCCATCATAGATCACCTCCCTATCAAATTGCCAGGTTCTACCTAGTAATAGGTAACAGGCATCCATAGGTAACACATCACAAAGGATCTTATCCTTGTATCCTCCAATAGAAAACTCTACCCAAGTCTGTTCATTGACTAGCACACTCTGCTCATGATTCAACCATGTCACCTTGTATGGGTTAGTGTGGGGTATCCTTGTGAGTTTCAACTTCTCAACTACCTCCTCTGATATTATATTGTTAGTTGACCCTGAATCAACTATCACCTTGCAAACTTTACCAAGAATCTTGCATCTCACCCTAAACAATGATCTCCTATGCTTAGGTTCATTCTTGACTGGCTGTCTTATCAAGACCCTATTGAACATCAGATTTTCTCGAATCTCTGATTCAATATGGTCCACTTTAGGTGTCTTACTGCTTGAAGAGTCTTCATGTGCATAAGCAACCCTCTTTCCACTATTTGATGAGGTGGGCTTGTCAGGGCATCTATATGCCGGATGTCCCAATTGTCCACAGTTGTAACATTTCATAGTTGCAAAGTAGGAGTTACCTCTGCCAGTTCCTCTACCCCTACTTGGACCACCTTGTGCACCTCTTCCTCTAGAATGGCCCCCTCTAAGATTGTTTTCACTACCATGTTCAGTCAACTTGGCTTCTCCTTGGTTCCTCTACTCATTTGCCTTGCTTTGGTAACCACCTCAATGATTCATTTGTTCTCTACCTCTGCCTTTACCCCTGGTATTAGAGTCTCCTTTCCTTTTGTTCCTCTCTTCCACCTTGACAGCAAGCTAATGACATTTTTGAACAGTAGTAGGAGTCCATAGGCTTATCTCCTCTTGAATGTTCCACTTTAGGCCGCTTAGATACCTAGCCACCTTGATAGATTCATCTTCTTGGACTTTAGATCTAAGACAAAGTTTTTGAAATTCTTCGGTGTAGGAGGACACATCAAGGTCTTTTTTCTTCAAACCCTTTCTCTTCTTATGAAGTTGGACTTCATAATCCTCTGGTAAGTAGTTCTCTTTGATCTTACTCACCATGGCCTTCCAATTGGCAATACGTAGCTTCCCCATACTAACTCTCTCTTCTTGCAGGTACTTCCACCATGTTAAAGCTGCTCCCCTTAATCTTGATTTGGCAACTTTAACCTTTTGAGCATTTGTTACTCCCTCACACTCAAAGTGGTTTTCCATACCCTCAATCCATTCCATGACAGTGTCAATGTCCATCCTTCCACTGAAATGCGGCAATCCTTCAAAAGCTTTGGTGTTCAAAGCCTTAATAGCCTTTACAAATGGTTCTTCATTAAACAAGGGATTTGGTTAAGGTATAACGTCGTCTATGTCTATAGTTCTCTTGCCTTTATCCTTGGTGTCTTCACCCCAAGGTCCTTGTGTCCTCTGATCCATCACTTCCTGCAGCTTATCCCTTATCTCGTTCATAGCTTCTTCAAGGAGTCTATTCTTCTCCTTCTGTTCTTCTACCTCCCTAGCTAGCTCTGCATTAGTGACCATTGTGTTTTCCCCTACTGATTCACCAGAATACAAAGACATACATGGTCCTCCAAGTCTTTTACTTGCTCTGATACCAATCTGATGGGATGGGGAATGGGATAGACTAGCCTAGTCTATGCTCTTGGATCACCTGGTGTTCTCTTCACACCCTAGGTTCTCTAGGACTCCCTTTTCTTGAGGACTCCCCTAACCTTGCCCAATCCACCCACCAATGAGTTGCAATTCTGCTCCTAAGGTCTCACCTACCAATGAGACTCAAAACCCCTTATTATGGCTAATAAGGGCTAGGCTTGTTCCACACCTTCCAAGGTCTTAGCAAGGTTAGGTCAGGTCAATTTCATGGTTTTTCCACCCATTCATGTGCCCCCAATAGGTTTCAAGCTTCCAACCCCTTACCGATTTCACTATTCTGTGTTTTGCCTACAAAATAGGGCTACAAGGATTAGGACCAATTAGGCCTCCTACCCGGTCCTTTAGGGCTCCCTCTCACAAATGATGCACAAACTACCCAAACTCCCAAAATGGACTACCATTCATTTGGCAAGGGCTCAAGGATTTCTCTAGTTTTGGGCCCCCAAGTGGCCGTACAGTGCCTTGGGCGAATTTTGGAGTTTTTAAGGGTTTTGTGAGGGTTTTTAGGATCTGCCTGGGTCACAGTGAATGTTTTGTGTTTTAGCCACCTTTTCTGGATTGGTGGAGGCTCCTCCTTCACACCAATGATGCTTCACTCACTCCTCTACACCTCCTTCAAAAGGTGCACTCTCCTCTGACCAACCTTGCTCTCCAAGACCTCTGCAACTTGACCTTTCCTAGCCGGGCACTGTTCAGTCTCGCCTAGGAGTGGGTCTTTGTATGGCCTCCTTGCATTTTCAAGGGACTTTCTTGCATTGAACTATGGTACAAGGTCTGCACTCTCATTCCCCATGGTTTCATGGTGGTTCCACAATGGGAAATGGAGTTATGCATCCATTTACACAAACCAGTCCAAAAGTAGACAGTGAGAAAGCAATTTACAAACTATTTACAAACACAAACACCCTGAAAATAAAAACCTAATCTAATTTCTCACAATGAATGTATTTACACCATAGAAGACACTCCACACAATTTTACACACAAATCAATCCATTAACTTGCTCGGTTGCTTCATTCAAACTGACTGGTAAGTAACAAAATAGTCACAGTCCAATCACTTTGCTTGGACCGTACAATGTCTGACATCCGAAACATTAATTTAGGTTTGCAAATACTTATACTACCTTTGCCTCAATCTGTGTGCCTATATTAGGGTTTTCCATGCCAAACTAAAGGTTTTTGACCTCATGGTGGAAAAGTTGTCATGTAACTTTTGAGCAACTTTCCCAATGTTGCTTTTCTTGACTCCTAGACCCACATTGGGCCAACCTAAGGACACTATCATGCTATGAAGGACCCCTAAACACCTCAAAGGCACACATACCCTCTAGTTTCAAGAAAATCACAAATTCGACTCATGACCCTAAGACCTCAACTAGGACCCTAACTAGGACCTATGAGCACATGGCTCTTTATTTTATATACAAAGGCTTCAAAAGAAGCATAACACCAACAAAACAAAGAAGGAGGAAGAGCTTGGAAGGGTGCTCCTTCACCAATAAGGTAGGGATATCTCTCTTTCTCAAGTATCTCCCTCTCTTTTTCTAAACCCCTACCTTTCCCTCTCTCTCTCTCTCTTTACCCCTCTTTTGCCATCAATCCGAGCTCCTTTCCTCCATCTCTCTCAATTGGTCTCCCTCTCTCTCAGGTCTCTCCTCGGGCTCTCTTTGGTCTCTCCCTCTCTTTTC